>NC_055971.1:30687598-30695098 GCF_018492685.1 Alosa sapidissima
GAGTGGAATCTCCAGATCTGCAGGAGCTCTGCTAATACCAGTAGATGGATTGAACAAAGCATATGCATTTTACAGGCTGTTAAGTGCAGATTTACTCCCCAGTCTTACAGTCAGAGTGCTCACTTTGTCATATCTTAATGGATCCTGAGATGAATTGAGAAAGGCTTTTTTGTTTCTTCTCTCTGCCGGATCTGATTTGATTGCTTCACCGACAGGCTCAAAATCTTCCGCTCGTTTTTCTTTTCCAGAATTGTTGTTGTTTTCCCTCCCCCTCTATTTTCATCATTTGTTTTTTCCACCCTTTTGTAAGCCATATGCTCTCTCCATCCTCCATCTTTGGTTCTGTTGCCCCCAGACCACCCCCCCCCCCCCCCCCCACCCGTCCTCATTACCCACCAGACGATATCACACTGGGCAGATTTATTTCTCATTAATGGTCAATGGAATGAAGGGCCTTATGGAGTATGTCCCCCTACAGTGCCCAGAGAATCCCATCCCCTGTACTGAGTGAATGTGATGGGTCTCCCTGGCCTGGTATCTTCAGCAGCAGTCATGTCTTCAGGAAGAGAAAGAAATATACTGTATGCTGAAACTCAAAATATGTACAAAAATGTTGATCATTTCGTGACAAACCTCTCTCTGTCACTCATGATGTGACATTATATGATGTCAGATGGATTTCAGATTCAAATTGTGAATGCTATCTTGTAAACAATACAATGAGCAATTAGTCCTTGAGACAGAGGGGTCGGTCGCTAGCATCTCAGGAGAATAAGTCTCAGTGATTTTTGACAAGGTAAACCACGCTAGAGTTAGAAAATAAGTGATAGCATTGCACTGGTTGTATTTTTTTTTGTGTTTATATCTATTATACGCTTATGAGGGGATATATTACAGGTGAATAGTCTAATAGTCTATTGTCTCTACTGTTTCTACTGTCTCTATTGTACAGTAGAGTTTGGTTATATGTTTATACTTATATTTACCATTTCTGCTGTAAGTGCATGTTGTGTGTGATGTCTGTATGCTACTGAGACCTTGAATTTCCCCTTGGGGATCTATAAAGTATCTATCTATCTGTCTATCTAATAATTTTGACTAATAGATATTTCCACAAAACCTCTGCTGCTGATCATTTACATTATGTCAATAAACTGAAATAACTGAAATGCTGTATTTTTGAGAATGTCTTCATACATTTGCTGCAAACTCATGTTATACTGTATATATATATACTTTTGTTTACATTCCATAGTATAGGTCACAATCATATATGAACAACCTCCTCTATTAAATCCTGCAGCATATAGGAGCATATCTGGAAACTTGAAAGTACAATTGAAGTGGAGATTTCTGGAGTTGTGAATATGCGTGGCAATAATAGATTTTCTTTAACGGCTATTGGCAGTATTTTTATCTATTCAAAATACCCAAATTCAAAACACCCACTGTAATAACATTTCACTCTAATATGTCCAAAATGAAAAATAAAAATAAGAATTGTGAATCTGACTTTATCCATTGTTAAGGTTTCTGTACTTAAAATGTAGGCAAATCATTGCATATTTCATTAAATAATTGTCCATTTACTTGAATTAAATTTTGGGGGGATATCTATGATTTTTTAGCCCATCCACCTGTAAGATAATTCTCCATAGACATAAAATGGACATAAACCGGCTGATAAAACATAAAAAGTTACCCCAAATGCAATGCTATCACATGTTTTCTAACTCTAGGGTGGTATACCTTGTCAAAAATCAGTATGAGACTTATTCCCCTTGAATGGTACCGATTGACCAAAATTAGGGGGTCTGGCTCAAGGACTAAATACAGTCTTCCCATTCTTGTCTTTCAATAAAAAATAAATGAAATATGTCAGAATGAACTGAGAGCTGCGATGGCCTGCTGGCTATTTATCAATGGCACCTGAGTCACGGCACCCCTGACAAATCCATATCAGTGCTGGCTAATCCATAGTGACCAGTAATCCGCACTAATAGTGTCTGATTGCTATCAAGCCACGCTGCATCAAAAGAGCCGTCACCTACGCCAGGTGTGTAAAGGACTGGAATGTACAGTGTAGAAATATTTAAATATTTAATAAAGAGAGAAAGTGTGTGTGTGTGTGTGTGTGTGTGTGTGTGTGTGTGTGTGTGTGCGTGTGTGTTTGTTTGTGTGTATGTGAGTGTGTGTGTGTGTGTGTGTGTGTGTGTGTGTGTGTGCGCGTGTGCGTGCGTGTGAGGGCGTGTGCGTGTGCGTATGCTTGCGCGCGCGTGTGTGTGTGTGTGTGTGTGAGAGAGAGAGAGAGAGAGAGAGAGAGAGAGATTTGAACATCTGCAATCAGAGCTCATAGTTAGAGAAAGTCTGCCAAATTCATGTTCATTCCTTATAAAAGCTAGTTGCCACTGAGTCGATCATGTAGGTATTGTGCATGACAGGTGTAATTCCTATATCATGTAGGTATTGTGACAAGTGTAATTCCTATATCATGTAGGTATTGTGGCAGGTGTAATTCCTATATCATGTAGGTATTGTGACAAGTGTAATTCCTTTATCATGTAGGTATTGTGCATGACAGGTGCAATTCCTATATCATGTAGGTATTGTGTATGACAGGTGCAATTCCTATATAATTCCTATATCATGTAGGTATTGTGTATGACAGGTGCAATTCCTATATCATGTAGGTATTGTGTATGACAGGTGCAATTCCTATATCATGTAGGTATTGTGTATGACAGGTGCAATTCCTATATCATGTAGGTATTGTGTATGACAAGTGTAATTCCTATATCATGTAGGTATTGTGACAAGTGTAATTCCTATATCATGTAGGTATTGTGCACGACAGGTGTAATTCCTATATCATGTAGGTATTGTGACAAGTGTAATTCCTATATCATGTAGGTATTGTGTATGACAAGTGTAATTCCTATATCATGTAGGTATTGTGTATGACAGGTGTAATTCCTATATCATGTAGGTATTGTGACAAGTGCAATTCCTATATCATGTAGGTATTGTGTATGACAGGTGTAATTCCTATATCATGTAGGTATTGTGTATGACAGGTGTAATTCCTATATCATGTAGGTATTGTGACAAGTGCAATTCCTATATCATGTAGGTATTGTGTATGACAGGTGTAATTCCTATATCATGTAGGTATTGTGTATGACAGGTGTAATTCCTATATCATGTAGGTATTGTGCACGACAGGTGTAATTCCTACTGTGTACATTTTCTGCATGGTTTCACTGATGCTCCCCAAGTGCCAGTAGAACTGGCTGGTGCTGGGTGCTGGGCTACCATTCAGGGATGGATTACTGCACTGGCCTACCGGGCCCAGGCCCAGGGGCCCAAGGGGTCAGGGGGCCCTGAAGCCCAAGCCTTTGCATGGAATCATTGCCTCAATATCAACAAATCAGGATGTAGGCTATGAATCTGATTGAATTTAGTATTGGCCATCCCCAAAATGCACCAGAATACAGGAAATCACATCAAACAAATTAAACATTTTCTGGGGGAGGACCCCCAAACCCCCCCTCCCACATATACGACAATAAGTGGGGGGCCCTTAATACATCTGGGCCCAGGGGCCCGAAAGTTCATAATCCGCCCATGCTACAATTGGCTGAGGGTTATGCACCCATATGGATGAAAGTGTTTCTGTCTGTGTTTGAGTGTAATATGCTGTGGATGAAAACATCTGCTAAATGAATGAAAATGAACATAGATGGACACGAGGTGGAGATCTGAACAGATACAAACACACCTTCTGGTACACGCGGTGGACAAGAGGGTGCCCAGCAGATGATACAGAATGATCAGTGTTTTATCATGGCCAAGGTTACAGGGCCCATCTGCTTCTTATCCATCTGTCTGCCAACTATACAATTGCAATATTTAAGAATGAATGCAACTGCACAACATTCGTTGCGTAACTTTAGAGGCAACCCAATGCCTGAAACAGTGTTTTGACCGCAGTCGCACCACTCAATGTAGACATTATGTTCCTAACAATATGGAGCAGTATAGGGAGTAGAACACAGAAGAACAAATCATGTCTTTCAATGGGTTGTAAAAATCTGAAAGAGATGTTCATGTTGAACTCAAAGGAATGATAATATGTTTTATACACGTTGACATTGTGTATGTCAAAATCAAAGGTCTGTTTATATATTTACAAATGTATGGACTACTGACATGAGCAACATATTCATCATGATACAGGTGGCATGCAGTGATACAATATGCATCACACATAGCATGATGTACTTCCAAATGTATATATTTTGATTTCATGCTATGCTCTCTGTTGAGTGTCATGTTGTGTCTGCTTCTTCTTGTCAGTGTCTAATTAAAGCCTTTTTCCCACAGGGCAACCTATTGTGAGACTGCTGTCTTTAGTGCTGCTGGACACAGATCGCCTGTAATCCACCTCACAGAGAGGGCCACTCACAGACAGAGGGACATGCCAAAAGAGGAGTGGAGACAGAGACAGCCTGAGAGAGAGATGGAGAGAGAGAGAGAGAGAGAGAGAGAGAGAGATGGAGAGAAAGATGAAAAGAGAGAGAGATATGGAGAGAGAGAGAGAGTGGAGACAGAGACAGACTGAGAGAGAGATGGAGAGAGAGAGAGAGAGAGAGAGAGGAGTGGAGAGATAGGGAAAAAGAGGTAGAGAGGAAGTGAAGAGGTGAGAAGAGGTAGAGACCAAAGAAAATAGAAAACAATAAAAAAGGATAAAAGGATATGAGAGATGGAGAGAATGGGAAAGGGAGAGAGAGATGGAGAGAATAATGGAGAAGAGGAAGAGAGAGAGTGTGACAGAGAAAGAAAGGGATTGAAATAGACAGTAGAGGAAGACAAAAATAGGAGAAGGTAGAGGAGAAAGAGAGAGAGAGAGAGAGAGAGAGAGAGAGAGAAAGGAGGAAGAGAGAGAAAAGGGAGGAAGAGAGAGACTGTAATCCTGACTAATTCACTTAGTGAAGCGCTGAGAGGGCAGGACACTAAGAGGATTGGGACATTCTCTAAATTAGATCAGTAAAAATAACAAACCGCAAGGAGACGCAGGAGCAGGAGGAGGCGGAGGAGGAGGAGGAGGAGGGGAGAAGAGAGAAGAGAAGGAGGTGGAGGAGGAAGAGGTGGATAAGAAGGAGGAAGAGGGGGAGGCAGTGGAGGAGAGGAGGAGGAGAGGAGAGAGAAGAGGAGGAGGTGGAGGAGGAAGAGGTGGATAAGGAGGAAGAGGGGGAGGTGGAGGAGGAGAGGAGTGCATGGGGAGAGAAGGCCAGGAGTCCAGAGGGTGAGGAGACTGATGTGTGTAACGAGGGGAACCAAGAGGACAGTCGTGAGCCACGCCACACACACACTCAGCACACACACACACTCACACACACGCCACACACACACCCAGCACACACACACACACACTCACACATGCCACACACCCTCTCAGCACACACATACACTCACACACACGCCACATACCCTCTCAGCACACACACACACACTCACACACACGCCACACACCCTCTCAGCACACACACACACTCACACACACGCCACACACCCTCTAAGGACACACCCACACACACACCACACACCCTCTCAGGACACACACACACTCACACACACGCCACACACCCTCTCAGGACACACACACACCCACACACACGCCACACACCCTCTCAGCACACACATACACTCACACACACGCCACACACCCTCTCAGGACACACACGCACTTACACACACGCCAACACTCTCTCAGGACTCACACACACGCCACACACCCTCTCAGGACACACACACACACACTCACACAGCACATACACATCAATCGCATGGCAACTCATACCCAGCTCCTTAGCCTCTTCTACTTTAGGACACCTCTATATCTGTCTCTCACACACACATTCACCACACACACACACACACTCACCACACACACACACACTCACCACACACACATGCTCACCACACGAAATACACACAGCACAAAGCACAATCGCTCACACACATCCACACAAATCCACACACACACACAGTTCAAAGACCCATCCCCATACACTAATACATGAAAAAAACATAACTTTAAACACACACACACACACACACACACACACACATGTACAAGCATAACATACAACGCTGTCATCTCTCATAGACTCTAATCCAGACTATAATCTCAGACCAAGATATTAGCATTAAATCCTGCAACCAAACATTGACTTTTGCTCTATAAGAAGGTGTTAAAGTTCAGATTAAGTTATGGGAAAGCTACGACATGATTACCAAGTGTTGATCCAGTGACAACCATTTCCCTGATCTGGTAAGCTACCTGATGCACTTTACAGGGCAAATCTGTTTTAATTAAGCTAATATCCACGTACAGTAAGTCTATGTGTGAATGAAAAAGACCAAGTGAGGTACTAGGTCAGACAGAAGCAGAGCCTGGGTCCAGTTCAGCTGAAAGGGGTTGGAAATGGATGTGTTTTAAAAAACGATGTCCCTAACGAAGGTGGTCCTATCACAAATGACTAATTTAGTCAATCAAGTCAATTAACCTTAAGTGGCTCAGGGCGAAAACATAAACAAACACTGATTAATTACAGAGAAGATGGAGAAGGTTCACTGGAGCACACAGAGATGCATTTTAATTCGATTTTATTATGGTGCACCATAGACTGTATATAGAACCTGGTGCACAGCAATACACTAACATTCCATATTCCATATCCACAAATTCATTCCAGCTTCCAGTGAAGGATGTTGTGATTCCAGATTCAAGAACAGCTGAATACATATTTGCATGTATTCATTTAGCAGACAGACTTTCCATTGGTTAATTATATTACAAGGCCATTGTTACATTATCCCAGAGCAATTCGGCACAACGGTGGAATCCGGGAATTGAACCCACAACTTTTCTGGCTACTGCATGCTAGCCCAGCTCCTTAACAACTACCCTGCCACCGCCCAATATAGCAAAGAACATCTAAAACTTTAACATGAGAAAAAGTTTGAATGGAATTTTTGTGGCCCATAATCATCTTTCCTTTGTGTATTTTTGAGCAATGCCAGGTTGATCTTGTTTCAGTAGCTGAATAAGTTTACTAGATAGATAGATAGATAGATAGATAGATAGATAGATAGATAGATAGATAGATAGATAGATAGATACTTTATTGATCCCCAAGGGGAAATTCAAGACTACTGTTTCTACTGTCATAGAAAGATAAAAGTAGACGTTGGTTTAAGGTTCTCTCTTGAGCTAATGAATATGAAAGTCCTCAGAGGACCGTCTGGCAAGTAGTTCTCTGTAAAATCCTCAGAATATGGTCATGGAAGTTATGATGGTGGCAGAATGGTCTCCCTGAGTTCATCCCTGTGTCCTGTGGATATAGGCTGTGTAATGTGTTGGGACATACAATAGAGTGGTTTTACCATTAGGACAAGCCCTTGGCCTTGTACTACACACAAGTCTGTTCACCTCAA
>NC_055971.1:30700098-30710098 GCF_018492685.1 Alosa sapidissima
ACAGCACCTACCAGGCAAAGCTCCAAGTGTCTTTGTTTTTGTTTTTGTTTTGTTTTTTGTTTGGCTCGGAACTCTCTTAGTTCACAAATATGATAAGCAGCTTCGTTGCAAAAGTTAAAAGGAAAAAAAAAAATAAAACCAGACAAAAAGAAAAAGACAATGACTCCACGTATGGAATATTAAGGTGAAGAACGATATCAAAAGACTCTACTTCCAAATGGAGTGGTCTGACTCACCATGCTGAAATGTAACACATAAATACATGCCATGGTCATTTTGATCTGGATTTCAAACTCTAATTCTTATTTATGGTACTGTGCTTGCCCATGTATAATATGCATGTATGAAAGAAGACCATTCTCAGACAATTACACTGAATATCACTCAAGGTGGTAGCAGTAACTCTTATGTCATGTACGTTCATGTTTCTCAGGTTTTATAGCCACAGAGTCCTCGTGCTATCGTCTGGGTGATTCATGTTAGTCAAAGTACCAGCATTACTCACATTTTTGCATTGATTGGCGCTTCAGTTACGTTGATTAAAAAACCTCATCAGGCTACTGAGCACACTGATGATCCAAGTTTCAGACAATCAAAATATATTCCAACTCACATATAAATAAATTAAACTTATTATCATTTAGATAATTTAGAAATCTCACATTTTTTTTCTCCAAAATCTTATTTCATGATTTTCAACAATAGCAGTCCAATTTTTTTTCACAAAGTATGACAGTAAAACTGATCAGTCAATGAGCAAACCATTGAGATGTTAAGTGTGAGCACTTAAAACATGGTCATCGTCATGATCCGTTGAAAAGGTCGGCTATGTGTGCCCACACCGGCGCTGCATGGTCCAAAAGGATCTCTGAATGTTTTCTGTATAAAAGCTTGAATCTCCACTCCTTCTCTTTTCCCTTCCTCGCCTCCTTCTACAACTCTCCTTTCATCCCTCCATCTCTCCCTCCCTCTCTCTATCTCTCTCTCTCTGCTCTCTCTCTCTCTCTCTCCCTCACTCTTTCTACAACACCTGAAACTTCCAGGAATTCTGGTCCTTGTAGTCCAGGCAGTCTGCCGCGTTGAAGTTGAGTTTCCAGGAGGCGGCTTGGTCCTTGTAGTCCAGGCAGTCGACGGCGCCGAAGCCCAGCGAGGCGGCGGTGTAGCCCTGGGAGGACAGCGAGGCCGGCGACTGGCTCAGCGGGCCGCCCATGGTGGAGGCGGTGATGGGGCTGAGGGCGCCCCCGGTGGCGGACAGCTGCGGGTGCATGGGGGACAGGTAGGAGCTGCAGTCCAGGCCGGTGAAGTAGGAGGACGAGGCGCCGTAGCTCTGACTGTAGGCGGGCGCCTGCGTGTAGGTCATGGGGTAGGCGGAGGTGCGCTGCATGCAGGGTGCGGACGAGGCGGACAGCGGGTCGGGCAGCGGTGAGATGGACGCTGGACTCCAGATGGACACGGTGGCGCTGGCGCCGCTGGAGTTGGGCGTGATGGCCGTGCCAGGCGGGGGTGGCGCGGGACTGTAGGGCCCGTTGTTGCTGACGCTGGCCTCGGCGCTGTTGGGCTCGCGGGCCGGCGAAGCCTTCTTCTTGGGCGGCCGCGGCTTGGACTGACCGCTGCTCTGTTGCTGCTGCTGACGGCACTTGGCCCGCCGGTTCTTGAACCACACCTGTGAGTACCGGACATGCAAGGGTTAATCAAAGGCCTCGCCTCACACAGACACCAGAAATATAACTACTTTAGGCCTACATCTTACTAACATACATGGGCAAAAATTACAGGACATCTATGGGCAAGCAAAATAGGCTAGAATTTTGCACTGTGGTGCTTCTTTTAATGAATAAGAGTCCCTATTACACTGTGCTTGCTTCAATAGGTAATGCATAACAATGTTTTCTTTTGAAACAAGATTAGCCTTTCAGATGCTACTAACTGTAACACTTAATAAATCAAGCTCCAAATATATATTTTTAACTACAAGCCTACAAAAGGTATTTTGCTCTTATAAAATAATTAAGTCTTAATCATCCAAAAGTACCCAAAGAATCAATATAAACCATGACCTGCATTATTCTCTATTCTCATTCAAAATGAACAATAACAGGAAAGAGGTCTGCTGTCAAAATGTACTTTGAGATATGAGTGGCAGGCCTCCAAGAGACTGAGTGAAGCTGAGTGAAAAGGAAGGCCCACCTGGACTCGAGATTCGGGCAGGTTGATTTTGAGCGCCACCTCCTCGCGCATGAAGATGTCAGGGTAGCGTGTCTTTGAGAACAGCGCCTCCAGGATGTCTAGCTGCGCGCGGGTGAACGTGGTCCTCTCCCTGCGCTGCTTTCTCGGAGTGTCTGAAAGACAGAAACCACACAGACGCCTCATGAATATGCATGTCAACACGCACGCCGAAATTATTGTCTCTGCTATTATGCTCATCTGTTATTGTTTTGAAGAGGCATCTAAACAAGGATTACAAAGGATGGAGAGCTTCTTGTTTATTCAAACTAGGATTTTAAAAAATATGAATGTAGGCTATATGAGTGCTTTGTGTCAGTGCACAGCTGTTTTTTTTATATTACAGGGCAGTTATTCGATTTCTACTAGTCAAATAATGGCATATTTGTTATGAAATGGCTTTGTCAGTAAAGAACGTTGTGAATCGCTTCACACTGTCTGGCTAGCTTCTAGTGCCAAACGAAATTGCGGTTTTCCAAAAATAAATCTTTGCTTGACCTAAATGAAATATAACTCTTAGAGTATATTCAGTTAGTAAATTATTCCAATTGTGGGAGTAGAGTATTAGATAGGCTAATACTAATTATTTGAATGATGGCTGACTTTTTAAATGTATTACGCTCCATATAAATCCCATTTACAAATATTGAAAGCCTATCGAAATGAACTTAGTCTTAAAGTGATCCGATGTTTTACAACAATTAAAGGGTATCAGTTCAGTTATGACTCAGTGTCAGCATAACTCACTTCGCATTAAAAAATCATCTCCAATTCACTGTCTGTCTGCTATCTTTAAAAAATACTGTGGCTAGCAATCTCACGAAAGTAAGCATGTCCGCAGAGGTCTATTCATTTTGTGTAATTGAAATATCATTACAGTTATTCGTTTTGAATTAAAGCGTTTCGTTATTTTGGGTAATATAATAATTAATGGCACCAAACTATTTGGTAATTGAAAAGTTGATCTAGAGGCTCAAGCCCATCTATGTTGCCACAATTACTTCGATTATTTGTCAAGCTTCAGCTAAAAGACAAATTAATGAAATATTATTCAAGTTGATGGGAAAAGCTTGAATCTTAGTCGAGAGAAGCTGTCAATATAAACATCCGTTTCAAGTTCCTAAAATCCTTAAAAAAAAAAAAACAGACATTTGTCTCGTACTATTTTGTCTCTAGATTAAACTCGTCGTCCAAGCATGTAGGCTATTAGTATGCCAATAAATCGACTTAAAGTAGAAAATTATCTTCAATCTCCCATATCTTTAGAATCATGCATGCGAATGAAAATATACAACATAACACTCCCCAGAAGATCCCCAAAGAAACATATTTGGAAGCAAGTGCAGTATTGGAATGTCAAGCATAGCAATTTCGATATCAGTCTGTCAGGCAAGCACAATGTCCATTCATCAGGGAAACATTAATATAGACCTATAGGCCTTATGAAATCATAAATGCAAAATAAGGTATAATCCATAATAGAATAAACTACAGTAACCCACGGTGATGGGCAACTTTTGCAGTGCGTTTAGGTAGATTATTCGAAATCAAATAATGCACATTCGTTCTCATTCATAATTCTAAAATGAAACAATCTTTAAAATGATAAAAAATGTAATTAAATGTACTTACTTGGGTATGCGACGGCGGAGTGTAGCAGGTCCATGCCCGGGCCGGACAGAGTTAACCCGTTCACGGCGTAATGAGGCTGCTTAATGTAGGACATCATGCCTGTACCGGCTTTTAACGTTGCCCCTCTCTCCCTCTCTCTCTCTCACACACACACACTCACGCCGGGGGCCGGCTCTTCTGTCAATTCTCCAGGGGGTGTTTCTCTCTTTCTCTGTCTCTTTGTTTCCCTCTGTCTCTCTGTCACTGCTGCAACTTGTCTCTGTCAACACTTTTCAGCTAGCTTGTTCTTTTTCCTCTCTCTTTTATCACCCTGCCTTGACACCTGTTGCAACAAGCACAGTGTTCGGGTCCAATGCGTCGTTATCCTCCTTCCTACCTCTCAAACACCTGTGGTGCCTTCACCGTTACTTTAAAACACACTTGGACTACTCTGTAAGCTCTAACCACACGGTCTACACCGCCAGTACAGAATGCCTGAAACGAAGTGCTCTCAAACTAATAAACCAAGTTGTAATTGTTGATGCCGATGTAAATGGCCATCTGGCGGTCCAAACGCAATGCGATGCGATTCTGGTGTGACCGCAGGTTTGAAGAGGACTACGCGGAGTGCCCTCTGTCTCGCAGGGGCAGGTTACGGGTTCCCTGCTTCTGAGCGGGACTCTTAAGTGCGGCGGCGGTGGCGGTGGCGGCGGGTTAAAGATGTGCGTCCTGCGAGTGGTGAAGAGTTGGGGTGAGAGCGCAGAACTGAGCGCACCAAGAAAGAGGTTGGCTAATTAGAGCGAAGTTCTTACTGAGAGGACTGTGACCCCTCCCTCTCTCTCTCTCTCTCTCCCTCCTCTAAACACACCCACACTTCATTTCTTCTCTGTTCAAGTGTTTGAAAGACTTTGAAATTATACTTATTTTATCGCCTTCTACTCCTGATTTCCGGGTTATTCCTTTAGAACGCAAGATGCTCCGTATTTTTCTTTTTCGACACTAAAAAAAGAAAGAAAAAAATGCTGCTGCGTAACATTCTATTTCATGTATTCTTACAATAGGCTAATATTAATAAAACACTTGAAACATTTCCCTGTATCTCTCATGCGATTCTTTACCTTGAATTTATAACGAATTGTCACTTTAAAAATAACATGTTTAAATTTGATAGCATGGATTTCAGTGATACCATTGGTTATAACAGCAGAGTTAGAAAAAGCAGGTTACGGACCACCATGTAGGCAAATCCAAGCCATCGGCCTATAGATCACACTGGAAAAACACGATTCTGTTAAATAACATGTTTACATGTTGTCGGAATGACTGATAACCTGCCACTGTCAAGTCTCTGGGATTACGTGACGGAGCAAGGGACAAACATTTTCATTAATTGTACCTCGCTTGCAAAATACAGAAATAATTGGTGGATGGATGGAGTCTGTCTGAGGAAGCAAAATGGGGTGGGGTGGCGGGGTCCGGCTCGGATTAAAACGCACAAAGGCTGTGTTGTTCAGTATCAAATCCCCGACTTATCCACTGCACACTCTCTTTTTCTCTGTTTGAGCACAAAGTTCTCTTTATTATTATCATCATTATTATTATTAATAATATTAATATTATTATTATATTTTCATTTTTTGCCAACTGGGCTGGGGCTATAAGCCACTAACAGTGAATGTGAATGTCGTGAAAGTTTGATCAGTAAAACGTGGAAGGTAAAATGGATAAATAAAACAAAAATACAATTATATACTTAATATGAATTATATCCTTCTGGGATCCTCCCCTCTGGTTAAGGTGGTTGGCGAATGGTTATTTCGTTAATAAATTGATTAAATAAGCTGGTACTTTGGAGGTCATTTGCCTTGTCTGACCCATGCTTTGCATTGCGCAGCTGATCGCCAAGGTTCCTTCAAGTAGCACCAGACCCCTGCAGGAAAGGGATGTTGTAATTCGCGGGGCAGTGTAAACATGTTCGTTAAATTTCTTTATTTACTCTTTACACGGTGTGGTCACTGTCCAATGGATGATTGTTGGCCTATCCTGCGTTACCCCTCCGGCCAGACTATTTCACTGTGTCCAAAGCCGATTCTCTGCGCCTGTTAATTGAATCGGATTTCTTATAGTTTAAAATCCACACAGACCCATGTACGGCCCAAACTGTATAAGGGGTTTATCTGAATCTGTAAAGCCAAGGCGGAGATATAAAGAGAGAGAGAGACTATAGCAGAGTGTATTTGAACATTTAAATTCTCAAATAAATGCCCTCACCTGCTGCATCTGCCGGTGCGCACAGGCTACGTGTGTTTCGCGCTCAGGGATCTGTACCAAGGCACGTCAGCGTCTGTTCACTTGGACAGGTATGCCTTCCCATTTTAATGATTTTACACATACACTAGCTAGGGGTTTGCTTGACTGGGTCTGCGATGTGGCAGAGAGGTTCGTTTGTGACTGAATTATTTGGCATCGAATGTGACAAAGTGTTTTTTTGAAGATGTGGCGAATGGGGTGGTGGTGATGGTGATCGTGGAGGGGGTTGTCTCGAGACCTCAAAAGTGCGCCTTGCATACTTTCTGAGACGTGCGCGCGCTCGTTCACGCGCCCACAGGCACCTGTTATGTTTGAACACTGGTATTGCGTCCCTATACTATTTTTTCGTCATTTTTAGCATTTTAAAAATGTATTTATTGCTCGACAAAAATAAACTTAAATAGCACAAACGTTTTTTTTTATATCAACACATTTATCAATACATTAATCAAACCTCGATCGAAAAAAGCGTATCCAACATTCGTTAAGATAAGACATTTTTTCCTGTGTGTCGATCTCATAAAAAGGTTAACAAAACATGACTTGTTCACCTGTTTTTGCCAATGTGTTAGGCTATTTTTGTTTTGTTTGTTTTCCCAAACCTTATTTTAAAATAGTCTACTGTAAACTTCAGTGTACGCAGTATACATAATACTATTTCTTGGTCGAATAATATAATAAAGATATTTATACAGAACTGAACGTTTTCTTTTCCACATGAACACACTTAAAGGATATTTAGAAATATAAAATTCCCTCTAACGAATTCAGTCTCTCATTGTTCTTCAAATGTGCATTGTTTCTATCGGAATAATATGGGTTCAGTAGTTAAGGGGTTTCATGTTTTGCTTGTAGCGTCTTTTGTGTGACTTAGATGGACAACAGACAAAATACACTCCATTATTTCAATCATTTGTTGATTTTTCTCAGTCATCCTCAACCTGTTGCTTATGGCATCTCTTACATCTAATTCACAAACCTGTTCTTATTTGTCTGACTACATGATCTGTTATTTCTCAGCTATAATGTTTAAAGGTTTAGATTTCTGTTTATAATTTGTTTGTTCAATGGTTTGTAACTAGACGGCACTAGGACCCTGCAGAGATTCAAATTAAGGACACAGCCACCAAATAAGAGGCTTACAGTATAATCTGTACGCCTACACAAAAAACTCACACACACACACACACACACATACACGCAGATGCACAAACACACAATTGTGCTTGCACACACACGCGCGCACGCACACACACACACACACACACACACACACACACACACACCCACACACACACACCCACACACACACACAATTTCATTTTCTTTCTTCCAAGAAAAAACTTGCATTTTTAAAATGCCCACATACACACACAACCAAAAACTCACTCATGCAGAATATGTTTATATATTTTTTGTCTAGGCTATGCCTAGCCCCATACAGACAGCAGTGAATGAAAACAAAGAATATTAATATTTATCCAGAGAGAAAAGTTCTTATGTGTATTTTCATGATGGGGTCCACCAAGGTCCTGTATTGCATATACACAAAATATAATAATTTAAAAAGTTAGTGGACTACTAAAATCCGTTTCCCCAGATGGTCTGAAAAGTCTGCAAGGCGGGTGTGCATACACTGCCTGGGAAGGCTTGGAGACTTCCCAGAATAATCAAATATTGTTGGATTGTTTGTAGCCTAATAATTTCCTCTGTTATAGAATATAGCAACATACCATATTATTGATATTGGGCACTGTGGTGAGTGAGGGGAACTGTATACTGTTTATGTTGTAAGTGGGTATAGTGAGTTAGGAGACACCTATCAGTATCAGTCCAACAACAAGAGCAGGGTTTGACAGGCATGACGTGACGTGACTCGGCTTGCTTCTGGGCTTCACCCACATGGGCACCTTGATCACTCTGAGTGGGTGGTGTGGAGGCACCACAAATTTCCACTCAAACATCATGGTATTTGTTAGATACTCTCTGTGTGTCACTGATACGCTCAGACTCTCTCTTACACACACACACACTCACACACTGACACACACACACAAACACACACACACACAGAGTTCAGCCGATTTATCATAATATGCTTTATCTGAAAAGTAAGTATCTTACCTCGGGATAAAGGGAGGAAAGAGGGGTTTCTAGTCAGACTGACAGAGGAACAGAGCTCAGAGGGAACAACTCAGCCAGCTGGGAAACGGAGGAAAACCTACCAAACCTTTCATGATTTCTGTTTTTCTCACTTTTCTTCAGAATCATAGTGAGAAAGTCTAAGTTATCGGTACAGTGGATCTATGCAAGGGGAGCTAGCTTATCAAGGCTTAGTGGAGTGTTTCAGCCTGAGAGGACACATGGATTGTGGATAGGTCACAGCCAGCGTGGCGCACGGAGCTCTGAAGTGACCGACGAAGTTTACACAGGCAGCATGAGGTGGGTCTAGTGATTCCAGTCACTTATGAACAAAAGATTGAAGTAGAGTGCATTGGAGCGGTAGAAAAAGAGGAGGGGGGGGTGAGGAGGAACAGGGTGGGACTTTGCTGGGTCAGCTGATTAACGTTGGCCAATGGAATGTACTGGCTGGCGTTGGCTAAGGAAATGCAGGGTAAATTATTTTCTTTGTTATCTGTATGTGTTCGGTCACTAAACTGTTCCCTGGGAGTTCCTTTGGGAAATTGATGCGTCGTAAAAAAAAATTGGTAAAATAAAAAAAAAAAAAAGAATTGCCAAATTATCACACTAAATTGTCTCACACACTGTTGACAGATCTTTTAGATGTTATAGTTTACAAAAATGCTATGGTTTTACTCAACTGACATTCAAGAAGACAAATCAATAATGATCAGTAAGGGGACTTTTGGTGCTAGTCTAGAATATGATGTTGAATGAACAGATCCACAAGACCGAGAGGTTATGTTCAACTGCATGTCTTTTTGTGAGTAGGTGTCGTTGGTCAACATTTCATCTACAATTAGTCTGCAGCTGGTTTCCTAATGTACATTATTGTTTTTTACAATTATAGTACAGACCATTGTCTTTGCATATGCCTTCATGTGCATTTACTCGTAGTTAATATATTCTGTTCAGTGCCGACCTGCACTTTCCCCGTACTGTGGACTATCTGTTAAAGCTATGTGTAGATGAAGAGGGATGGTTTCATTAGCATTAGCCATGTTTTACCCTCGCAGAAAGAATTCCAGTTGCTAGCAAAGACATAGAAGAGGTTCATTACCTGGGCAGGAAGTGGGGTCTACACTTCTCATCTGTCTGTCTGTAAAGTTTATTTATCTCTCAGAGGAGCAGAAATCACAGACGCCAGTAGGTTTGTTGGTAATGTCCTGGTGAAACGACACAAGTGGTACTGCTAAATAGCACAGCAGACACCATGGCAGGGCTTGGTTGAGTGTGTCTGATTTGGGTTGGCAGCAGTTGGCGGGTTGGCAGCGAACTGGCAGTCGGTCTGAGTCTGCAGACTTCTAAGTCCCTGTCCTGACAAATTAGAGTGTCTACTAGCCTCTCAGAATGCATCAACAATGGAGCACTCTAGAAGTCCATTTCACATTGGCTTTCATCTAGATTCTAGAAGGTTCCTTCTACGACATTCTAAATACTCTGGTGTGGTGTAGGATACCTACTGAAGGGCTAGTGTGGCCTGTTGCGACATGCTGTTCAAACTCAAATGTAGGCCTGACCAAAAGGAAGCGTGTTTGGCCAGTGACTAGCCGCCCGCACCAGACTCATGCAGTCCAGTCATACCTCATTAGCTATTTGACGCAATTCAGTCATAACTGTTTAAAATGTAATTAATTTGTGTGTATGCAATGAAGGGAAATAAAACCAGTGGAGG
>NC_055971.1:30717598-30747598 GCF_018492685.1 Alosa sapidissima
TGGGCATGTTTTAGCGTCCAGTGCTTCGCTTGCAAAGTGCCGTGGTGTGGAGGGGAAGTGGGCATGTTTTAGCGTCCAGTGCTTCGCTTGCAAAGTGCTGTGGTGTGGGGTGGACGTGGGCATGTTTTAGCGTCCAGTGCTTCGCTTGCAAAGTGCTGTGGTGTGGGGTGGACGTGGGCATGTTTTAGCGTCCAGTGCTTCGCTTGCAAAGTGCCGTGGTGTGGGGTGGACGTGGGAAGACCCGCTGGCATGGGGTAGACATGGGGTGGACGTGGGCTGATGCTGGACTGGCATGGGGTGGACATGGGGTGTACGTGGGCTGATGCTGGACTGGCATGGGGTGGACATGGGGTGTGCGTGGGCTGATGCTGGACTGGCATGGGGTGGACGCTGGGCTGGCATGGGGTGGACGCTGGGCTGGCATGGAGCTAAAACAGTGACAGCAGGCCAGGTCACTGGAGGCAGCCAGACGATGAGTCAGATTTTAAACCCTTTAACCGAGAGGCTGCCGTAGAGAAAAGGACACACACACACACACACACACACACACACACACACACACACACACACAGGCGCGCACACACACACACAGGCATGCACACACATACACACACACAAAACTACTGTTGATTTGAATACATGCCTTCCAAAAAACATATAGAGAATTGCTGTTGTCGCTTTTGTTTGGTTTCTTAGTTTTGTAGTTTGTTTCTTCCTTTCTAAGCAAACATCTATTTAAATTGTGCAAAAGCCGGCTGATCATCGGTCATTTCAGGCGAATCACTAATTACTCGCATCAGATCAATAACGCAGTTGTCAAAAGTGTCCAAATATTGACCTATCCTTTACCTCTCTTTTACCTGTTTGTTATTATAGGTGTGGTTTAGCAGGGCTCAGGAAATGGCGACTTTCATCTCTCGCCTCTCAGACAAGGAAGCTTCTGGAACGGACACAGTGTTGGGGTTGGTATGACAACTAAAAGAATGCTACGCAGATGGATGTTTTTTTAATTCCAACATTAATGTCAATTTCGTTTGAGAATTAGGCAATACCTAAAACACAACAGAACAAGAATTTATTCACCCTGAAAATGTATGTAATAGGGCTTTTCTATCAGTCTAGCCCTATTGCATTCAATCGTTGTGCTTGTTTTTGGTTTGGTAATTCATCTATCATTGGCATTAAATATAAGAGCCCAATTACTGTAATAGTGAACACATCTTTCCCCCACATGCGTAATGATGGGGCCACTGAATGGACACTATATTTGAAAGTCTTTTTTATTTTTTTATAGTAGGCTACATTTTTCAGAGTAACACACATTTTCTATATTATTTTCTTCATATTAATTCTTACAGTAGCGCATATTGCTTTACATCGTTGTGAAATTGCTACATTCCTTAAGACGTTGTTGCACACAACATGCACACAACATTCGCTATAGTCACATGAAGGCTATAAGGCCTGCAGTGGCCTTGTTGGAACTCACGCATATCAAGTATAACACTTATTATCCATTCAAGCATTTTAGACCCTTGCTAGCGATGAGGAACAGAGTTATAACATTCTAAACATACCCTGGACACCTTAGTCTCTCTGTGAGTCCATAGGTGAACATCTTTACTGAATGTATAATATGCTTGTATGCTTTTAAATTGTACTGACACAAGAGCATAGATTATCTGTGTGGAGGTAAGATGGATCGCTTTTTTATTTTATATTTTAGTTTTTATTAGACTGCAGTGCAAGCACAAAGGCAAACTACTATTTTTTTTGTATCATGCATGTCTTAATTTGAAAATGTTCTGACTATAATTCCGACCTGCTATTTTTGTGATGAAAAATAAAGTGACTTTTAAACAGATAGATTCTTTGTAATTTATTTTGCTTTATAACTCACTGATATAGATATATTATGTAGATTCTTCTACAAATAAGGTCGTTCTGAAAATGAGAATGAACATATTGCTGGTCCTGTGTTGTCACTCATGTGTTCTGTTCACAGCCATGTGCAGGCGTAATCGTGTGTCTCAGGTGAGAGTCAGTTAGAGTGACATCAGGTCAGTAATTGAGCAAGACATTTATCCGGTCTGTAGATTAGAAGGTCACTACGAGTGGAAACTAGCATACTTGCGGGAGCTATTTCTGAGCGCAAAAATGTATTATTAGCCTACAGGCAGCAAGAGCAGACGTCTCCTACGATGTGCTGGTAGGCCTACACCTGCGGGGGTGGGGGTGTGGGGGGGGGGGGGGGGGGCAGTAAATTGTTGTTGAAGTTATGTCAAAATAATTGTCGCTTTGTTGTTTGTATGCACCATAGTCCTAAGTGGTTCAATAATATAGTGCCACAAAAGCCATAGCCTATCTTATGAATTATTCCACATTTGAATGTAGCCATGGTATGAGCTACACCAGGCGCGTAACTGAAGCGTTCCGTTCGCGACGCGTAAAATCCATTTTAGATGAATGGTCTATTTTTTTCGAACGTACGCCCCACTGGTGTAGCTACTTCCATTGATTATAATAGAAGCTAATTGTTGCAGCAGACGCAACGCGAACGGAACGCTTCAGTTACGCGCCTGGTGTAGCTCAGCCCTTACGTTTCTAAAACTGATATGGGAGAGGGCGGAGAAAATAAACAATATGCCTCACTGCGCTGCCGCTGACATAAATGTTATTGCATGTCTGATGCAATAGTCCAACATTGTTAGCTCTCTAACCTCTCTCGCTCAATGTCAAGTGGCCTAGGCAGCACCTTTTGATTTTTTTTTTTGCGTTGCGTTTTGTGATGCCGACACGCCCTGTGAAGTAGTCCAACAGCCTTTTCCACGGGCAGACAGCCATTAGATCTCCTGTCATAAGCTTCCAGAAGACATCTCAGGTGAATCTTATCTGTAGGCCAGACTCATAGGCCTATTGCTTTACCCTCCCTAGCGACGGTATTGTCAACAAATTGTTGTAGCCTACCTGGTTATGTAAAATGTTTCCATTTGGCAGTCGCCAAAGATATCTGAATCTTAAATGTTGCGCATTCAAATTTGGAATTTGTTTAAATTGTTGCAGAGGACAAGAGAGGACAAATTTACTTTGCAGACCTATGGGCAACGGTCGACTAGGCCAATCCAATTTTTTCACATTAAGGTAGCCGAGGTGTTTTTATTTGTCTATTAGCAAGCCCTTTTTTTAAAACAAAACAAAATAAAATGGTACTCACTGAACGAACGGCTACAGTATAATCAAGTGTAGGCCTTAGTTCGCCGTTGCCTCACACTCTGGGCTTTTCACCAGACATGCAAGCCCCATTCACAAGCCGCATCTTAGTTTAAGCACAGTACACGAGCGCCCTCTAGCGAAAATTGATATGACATGCACGTTACGCATGCGAGATAGGCTAAACTTTGGTCCCCAAACGCATGCGAGATACGCTAAAGATAAATAAAGTCTGATAGTAGTCGGCTCATGATCTCACTGCAGGATACCTCTACTTCGGATACACATTCATAGTCAATGAAGTGTGCTTTTGGTCTAGTCTATAACAAACAAACAGAAAAGAACAAAATTGGGAAAGGCTGATGCATAAAATATGTTTGAATTGGTATTTTAAGTCCTGGGTCACCAAATAACTTTTCATAATGGGCTCTAGTTACATTGCTATTGTGGGCTGTATTCTCCTGAGTGTACCTGCCCAATTAAGTCAGTGATTGGTAGCCAGGTTTGTGCAAAATTCCAGAATTTAATTGAATCTGGCTGTTAAATTCCAATTCAATTCTTGAATTCCACTTGCATTTCAATTGAGGTAGCAAACAGGAAGCAGAATTGCAATTCGAATTGTGCACAACCCTGTTGGTAGCCTAATAAAACTTCATGTGATGTGTGTATGGATAGATTAATATAGTTGCAACAATTGTCTACTCCCATCCATGTTTAAAAGCTTCTATTTGGCCTGCATCCTGAGGAAATGCCTTTCATATTATTAAGTAATTGAGTGGCTGTGATTGAAATCCATGGAGACTTTCCAGCTAGATTGTAATGGTGTGACTCCTTGTCAAATGAATGGGATGATCACTTTTCATTACTTTGGACAAGTAATCGTTTTAGGATAGTTTTCTTAACTTCTTAAGTCATATACTTTAAACAGCTCTTTATAGTTCAGCTCATAGTTCTTTTTAATGTTGTTAGCAATTTGGTCTAGCAGCAGTTTACCTTTTATCGTGGTGGCCAGATCCTCAAACATGTATATTACATTTGCATTTACTCATTTAGCAGAGGCTAACTAACTTTTCATAATGTGTGTTCAGACGTGCGTGTTGGTAGCTCCTCTGGTGTCTTACTGTTTAGCTGTGAGTAGCCCCACAAATCCTCTACACACCAAGACAGAAGAGACAGAACTCTGAGAGAATTCTTATTCTTTGTCAAAAAATGGTAAAAAAATGATTGAATGAAATGACAATCTTTTGAAATCGAAAGTGATTGATAGTGACTGACTGACTCAATTATTGTGTTACATGCTCCAAATGTAAAGCACTTTGAGCTGCATTCTGTGTATGAAAGGTGTTATACAAATAAAGCTTATTATTATATTATTATTAGAACTCTAAACCTGGATCAGTCTGGTTTGCAGAAAACACATAAGGATGAAATACAAAGCCCACTGTGTGACATCCATTTATTATCTATCTTTTATGAGAATTTTTGAATGAACAAAGATCAGCTTTTTTTAAACATTGGAACATTTCCCCAAATAAAAGAAAACAAAACAAAATTAAAAATCATCAAATTCAGATAAAATATTAAAGTTATTAGATAAAAAGGTTGTCACGTCAACCTGAGTAATTCAGGATCTAGTGGAACAAAGACAAAGTACAGGAAAAAAGTGATCTCTGAGGCCCTAGCCATAACAACCACCTCAAACTGAAGAAAGTAACTTTCTTCATCTCAACACACTGCACATGGTGACATCTCTCCGCTTAATCCGCACGTTGGGAAACGACATGCCCTACGGACTTCTTCTGACCACACAGAGCAGAGAAGGGGCTTGGGGAGAGTGGGGAACTAAGTGGAGAGGACAGACACATCGCCCTTTCACAAGCCTGGCATTTCAGGATGCATGATCTGGCAACACAAATTATTTCACCACCGAATTAAAGGTTGGAAAGAGAGGAGAATAGGCAAAGTATTGTCAAATTCGACAGGGAATGAAGCTATTGCTCTCCCTATGATGGCCAAGATTATTCAGATGTTGTCTTTTCGGAAAATAAAGACAACTTGATTTTTTTTTTTTTTTTTTTTTATTCTTTGTCAAAAAATGGTAAAAAATCTTATCTTTTGAAATTTGCTCCATCTCTTTCCTTTACATATGTTTTGGGTTATCATGAAAGGAGCCCGTGCATGTACTTTATATCAAAAACAGGAATCACACACCAATGTAATAACAGTAATTGTCAATATTGCAATAAAATAAACAATTGCTCAAGAGATGCTCTGACTCTGAATAAAATGTGTGCTGCTGATCTGACATTCACACAGACACACACACACACTCACAGCAACAAAAGACTCCATATACGGCTGTGACATGACATGTGTTCTGGTAAGGTTAAGAAATCCAGACTATTTTCTAGCACCCGGCAGAAGATGTTTCTACTCCTGAAGCAGATGAGTCCTGAGCCCCCCTGTCTTGTTAGAGAGGATTCTTAGAACCTTGTTAGAGAAGATTCTTAGAACCTTAGAAGAA
The DNA here is from genome assembly GCF_018492685.1 of Alosa sapidissima. Taxonomy (NCBI): domain Eukaryota; kingdom Metazoa; phylum Chordata; class Actinopteri; order Clupeiformes; family Clupeidae; genus Alosa; species Alosa sapidissima. The sequence goes on from NC_055971.1 coordinate 30,723,333, forward strand.
ACAAAACGCACATCCAACCTGTGAAAATCTGCCCTCAACCCCTCTCAACATCAGAGAAGTCAGCTATAGCAAGCGCCCTGAAAGTTACGGGGGACAAAAGACCTGCCGTTGTGGGCGTGGGTGTCTATGTGGACCTGATCAGCAACACACGCTGGTACATGCACAAAAGAGTACCGTCAAAAGTCTGCTGCCGAGAGCACTACGAGAGAGACACACAACTACACACTTTATTCTTGTGTATAATAATCACCATTAACACTACAACTACAAAAGACAGAAAAGGAGGGGGAAGATGGATTGAACAGAGGAAGAGGAGGGGGGCAACAGACAGAGTAGGGAGCGAGGGGGGGGGGGGGGGGGGTTGGGCTGCTTAAGCACGCTCCCCGCGGATGCGGCGTGCCAGCTGGATGTCTTTGGGCATGATGGTGACACGCTTGGCATGGATGGCGCACAGGTTGGTGTCCTCAAACAGGCCCACCAGGTATGCTTCACTGGCCTCCTGCAGAAACACACAAACACAATACACACACACACACACACACACACACACACACACACACACACACACACACACACACCAGCATTAGAAACCTATGCCATTGAATGCAGACTTTCGAACCTATCCTCCAATGACAATGTGTCAATTCAGAAGTAAAAATGATGTTAGTGGTCTGACATTACCTGGGTCAGACTGGTGCTACACACTCATTAGAAACAATGCAGCACCACTTGTGGATTGCCAAAATAACATGCTATCCCCTTTATCTTGGTTCTCCTCTATTGGTAGTTGGGTAATTTCCACGTCAAATCAGACAAGGTTATTGCTGCACCGTCTCTGATTGGTTCAAACCTTGTCTTTATCATGAAACTAGCTTTTTTTGTACCTATTTGGTATCAATCATCACTTTGTCTTAAATACAATGTTGCGTTAACATGTCGATAATGGGCATGAATATATTAAAGATAAAACAAGGGGAGGTTGTACGGTAGCTAGTATGAGCATTTAGTGTACAAAGTGCCAATATAACTCTTTTTGCACTTTGTTCCGAACCTAGAGCCTTGTCTTTCATCCTACAAAGTTTGGTATACCACTTTTTAAAATAATAATGCCCTAACATGGCTTCTGAGATAAAGCATTTTTGAGAGTGCAAAATCAAGGGCAAAAAAAATAACTAAATAATTGAACAAAAATATTTTACAGGTGTTAAGTTTTGGGACCTAAACTTTATGTAGACAAACTTCTGCAAAAGACGAGACGGTCTGTGACGGTGTGACTATTTTTCTGGATTCTGTCTGATTTGATACGGACCAAGAATGCACATGCGTTATGTGTGCGTGTGTGTATGTGTGTATTACCCGCAGAGCTCCAATGCGGTGTGTGTCTGTGTGTGTGTGTGCGTGTGTGTATTACCTGCAGAGCTCCAATGGCCGCACTCTGGAAACGCAGGTCCGTCTTGAAGTCCTGGGCAATTTCTCTCACCAGGCGCTGGAAGGGCAGCTTGCGGATCAGCAGCTCAGTGGACTTCTGGTACCGACGGATCTCACGCAGAGCCACAGTTCCGGGCCTTGTGGGTTCACAGGAAAAGAGGAAGATGGTATATCAGCCCCGCACACATTATAATAACGGCCACTGGCCTTTTGCCCACCACCACCAGTCTTTTGTTTAAAAGAGCTAAAGTGGTGTGTGACATTTTTACTGTTGTGAGAGTCAAAACCTACTATAATAAGCAATATTCATAATGAGAAGGATCAACAAAAATCATTCAAAAGAACTGGAGACAAATCACAAAGATGTATCCATTGTGCGTGTCTTACACAAAGGAAGAACACAAACATCTACTTTTCATTCAGAAATCCTAATTATCAGGCTAATAGGATAGGACACCGGCTACTGGCATTAATCAATTAATTTAGCAGGTCTCAATCCAGAAACAGTAAATGGCAGCCAACAACATGATGGATGAGAGGACATTATTCTGTTAATTGCTCAGTGGACTACAACTAATTGGAGTGAGTCTGTTGTTGCCTTTTCCTCTTGGCAACACTGAAATCTTATAACCACCTAGTGCTACCACTTTAACAGTTGGGGTGATTCAAGAGGCTCACCTGTAACGATGGGGCTTCTTCACTCCACCAGTGGAAGGGGCACTCTTGCGGGCAGCTTTAGTGGCCAGCTGTTTACGAGGAGCCTTACCTCCGGTGGATTTACGGGCAGTCTGCTTGGTACGGGCCATGGCGCCTTAGGATTCCTACAGGCGAGAGGCAACAATAAACACATTACTTGGAAAGTTCAACTTAGATTAATTTGAAGATAATAGCAGTTTTGGAATTAAATATAATACAGCTGTTTAGGTTATATGAAATTATAACACTATATATTTCAGACATTACTCAATTACCTGCGTAAAAAAATACACAGCTGCTATGTCCTCATTTTCAGACGGATATTATTATGAGTATTTCTAGGCCTATGTAATGCGTCATCCAATGAAAAAAAAATACAACGATGTTATCAATCATTGCCTAAGGGTGTCCACGCCCAATGAAAAAAATACTGTACACATGCATATTAGCCAACCAGAGAAGAGATCCCGCAGGAGGCGGGATTAAAGTCTCTAGTTCACTGTTGGCAACATTGCGAATGCCCCGCCCACAATCCTGCGATCATGATGGCGGATGTTTGATACGCATTTCGGCAGAAAGTGTAGCTGAAAAGCCAGCGACAATCGTTACAACTTTGTAATTTACAAGTTTACTGGGCTATGTATCGAGGAAAAACTAACTTGTTGTCGAAGAGGACATCCTAAAGAATAGAAAAACTGATTTCAAACCCAGAATTACAGCAAAACAACAGAATTTAGACCGAGTGAAGCGCAGCATCTATTCGAAATGATTTTTTCCCCGACCGGAGGCTTGAAAACAGCTATTCTGGTTAGGTCGTTTCACCGATTCTGTTTCGCACCTTTTGTAATGCTATAAATAGCATGTTACTAACATTTAAAAAGCTAAATTATAACAGTTTTTTCTCAAATATGTTATTTACTGTTTAAGCTCAAATACAATGCATTACCTGTGCGGAAAAGTGATTTTTGAGTGTCTTCTTGTTATTCCGTTTATCTGGACGTCTATTTATCACGTAGTACCCACAAAAGCGAGAAGTCCAGCGGGAACATGGCTGCCGTGTCAATCATTTATTTCCCATAATGCAACACGGGAGCTAGCGAGTTCTTCTGGCGACATGGGTTTACATCGGCAAACTTGTATCAAACTACGAATAACATTGACACTTAAGAGTAACAATTATTTGCATCATTGTCAAATTGGCAACATTTGAAGTTAGTTTGTAATGAAGTGCGCAGACCGCCTCGAGTTCTCCAACAATGGGTGTTACATTGTTCGCGAGCAGCGTCGAGTCACAGAAAAAGTGGTCTGGGAGAAGGGTCTGTTCTGAACAGTTTTGCAAATACGATTTAGTCACATTCATGACATGAGGTTTATGTAGTTCATGATTATTACAAACGAACTATACAAGCACAACTTTACTGCAGTTGACTGATTAGTGTGGCGACACATTTTTGGCACCTTAATAAAAAAAAAAAAACCCTTTATCTTGCATGTTGCGGTGCACATTGGCGTGTGTTGTATTCTATGAAAAATATAATTTATAGTTTATTTTTCGGTTTATTGAAATATTCGTAACAGATACCAATCATTTGTCAACTCTTGAATAAACAGTGAAACAAACGTTGAGTAACATCAATTTATTATTCCATCTGCATGAAACATCAGAATATAACATTTTTTAATGACAACTTAAAAAAAGTGAACAGTTTAAAAATAAAAGGTTTCAAACCAACCTGAGACGAAATACCAAAACTTGTAATCTGGATAAAAGGGAAGATAATCGAGTAGCCATCAGGAATAAAACTTTTTTTGTATGAATACACCAGTGCTACATATAAGGATGACTCATTTACTGATACTTTTATTATTTCCAACAAAGTCTACTACAAAAGGAGATTAAAAATCATTCCCTTTCCACAATATAAAGTACAGTTTGCAGTTGTTTCCATACATATAAATGTTCTTATGGTCAAAAAGGAACACCTTGCATGTAATAAGATTCTTAAATGCTGGAGATTAAAAAGAAAAGACTAATCAAACCAAACAACGATACCAAAAAAATAGTAATAAAGCACTTCATTTGAAACAAACAAAACAAATGCTCACCCAAAGTGATCAGTAGAGAAACACACGCACATGTCTCCTAGTCTCGTTTGTTTTGGGCATAGGCGGGTATTTTCCCAGAATGCAACAGAGACTGAAAACAGATCTGGACCGGACCTGCTTGATCCGAGGCGGGTCGGATCAGAACCCGGCCCAGAACTGTTGCAGAATCGGCAGCCTTTTGGGGATCCAGCACCCTGAGAAGGAACTAGTTTCCTCTAACTTCTAACCCTCCTACTACCCCCACAACAGACTCTCTGATGTCACCGCTCCAATCCATCTCACGCTGCGGAAATGCTCGTCCTGTTATGAATATCAAAAAAAAGAAATAAAGGAAATTACACTTGATGCCTTTAGCGCCGTGTTTGGATTTGAGACCCTCGTGCATAACAAAAGACCATGTCCACACTAGACAGAGGCTCATGTACCTTTACTAGCACATGGAATAAAGTCACACAGTGACCCATTTCTTTAAGTGGGTTTGTGCGATGCGCAATAAGCTAGTACATAGACAAAAAGAGTACCCCTAAAACTTTGCTGGCAAGAGCACTATAAGGAGACAAGACTACACATTTAATTCTTTTTTTCCATAATCATTGTTACTCTAGAAAATACTTAAGAAAGAGGGGGAAAGACGGACTGGTCATAGGAGAGAAGGAGGGAGGGCAGGGAGGAGGCGGAGGGAGAGGCATTTAAGCACGCTCCCCGCGGATGCGGCGTGCCAGCTGGATGTCTTTGGGCATGATGGTGACACGCTTGGCATGGATGGCGCACAGGTTGGTGTCCTCAAACAGGCCCACCAGGTATGCTTCGCTGGCCTCCTGCAAAGTACATGGGTAAAAAGGGGAGGTGAGGACAGGACAGTGAAAAACGTACTCATGCAGGACAGTGTTTCCTGAAAGCGTTATTGTGGAACTACCATAGTAACCATGGAGACACATAGTTCAAAGTGATGGTCTGTCAGTCAAGTGATGGTGCGTCAACAATGCTTTCTGGAACACACCCCAGATCAGATGCAGAGCTCCAATGCGTTATGCGTGTGTGTGCATTACCTGCAGAGCGCCAATGCGTTATGTGTGCGCGTATTACCTGCAGAGCACCAATGCGTTATGTGTGTGTTTTACCTGCAGAGCTCCAATGGCCGCACTCTGGAAACGCAGGTCCGTCTTGAAGTCCTGGGCGATTTCTCTCACCAGGCGCTGGAAGGGCAGCTTGCGGATCAGCAGCTCAGTGGACTTCTGGTACCGACGGATCTCACGCAGAGCCACAGTTCCGGGCCTTGTGGTGAAGGAGGAGGAAAAGGAGATGGGTTATTATGACAGCATAGACACACTGCCTGGCCACAATGTCATCTTATACTTTACTGGGGTGCGTTTCCCAAAAGCATAGTTGCTAACTAAGTTAGCAACTTTGTTGGTTGCAATGCAATTTCCCATTGCCAACCAACTAAGTTGCTAACAGGTTAGCAACTATGCTTTTGGGAAATGCACCCCTGGTCATGTTCCTTGTGATGCTCACCTGTAACGATGGGGCTTCTTCACTCCACCAGTGGAAGGGGCACTCTTGCGGGCAGCTTTGGTGGCCAGCTGTTTACGAGGAGCCTTACCTCCGGTGGATTTACGGGCAGTCTGCTTGGTACGGGCCATGGCGTCTTGAGTTCACCTGCAACAGGTGAGCGGCAACATAATTAACACTTGAAGATATTTCAAATGATTATATTTACTAAAATAAATTAAGTTAGTGCTGGCAGAACTGTTGGTTTTATATAAAGAGTTAGTGTAAGTTTAAGGAATAATATATTTGCTTGTATATCTTACTTAGTTATTCAAAGATAAACTTTTTTTTTTTTTTTTTCACACTTCCACTAGCAGAGAAAGATCATTAATCAATCAGACGTCGGTCTGTCTTCGGGCAGTGTTGCAATGTCTATGTACACAAATACATCTCAGTCTTCGAAACAAACCCCAATCGGAACGACAGTGGGGCGGGAGATGTGAACCTCTGAGCGAATAGCATTCAGCGTTGACCATCTCCCCCGCCCCCCCCTCTGATGACAAGATGGAGGCTGCAGATGTGTATGTAAACGGGAAGAGCTAAAACTCCCATATGAGGTCGACGAAACCTTCGAAAATACTATTTTTTCTTACACTAAAAATCGTTCCACGCAGTCAAACATGAAAGAGAAGACTCCGAGGATAACAGTGGATGTTAGTATTTTCGAGCACGTGCACTCTGCGACCGCGTTTAACCCCAGCAAGTGGGCAAGTACCTCCTGAAGAGCGGAAATTTTGTCTTGCACCACGGCTGTTTCCCACCAGCCTTTCCAGCGGTCGTTTTAGTTTATTTCTTTTAGTAGCTGTAGTCAACTGAAACAACTGTAATTTCATTTCTAATTAATTATTGTGTGCTAATAATTATTATTGATAAAGTTACAAGTTAAAATTCAGAGAAAGTTGGACTTACTTGTCAAAATAGGAAACAAACCGAAGAAGCTCCTCACTCTGTTCTTGTCACTATTTACTGGGTTCACACAATGGAAGTGAGGAACACTTTTGAAGGGAAAATGGCTGGTTTCCCATGATGCATCTCATTGGGCGGTAAATTCAAAATCTATTTTGACTGGTTGAGCGGGAATTCACTTTTTTGTTACTATTTAACGTTACAATTTATATTTTATTCTGAGTGTGTAGTCGATGCGTTTTAAAGAAGAAAATGCATACATCATGTTAAGTTAAATAGTACTTATCCTAAGTAGCACATTTTTTTTAGATTAGATAAATAATGTAAATAGAAATAATTTCTGCTGGGCTATTCTTTTGTAAAGATATGTGACCCCACTCTGTGCCTTTATGTGTTGGACAAATATATTATTTTTATTTCTTCTAATTCCGTTTCCATTATGACCTAAACATGAGTGTGTACTGTTACATAGTTTTTATTTTCAATAAGCCTGAATATTTGATATAGCCTATAACAGGCCAATATTAAAGTTGTGAAAGAAAACTGTGTACTGTTAGATTTTTGTCCCTTATTTGCAAGATACCTTTTTGTTGTTTGACTGACTACATTTAGACTCTAGAGTAGACATGAAATCAGAAACTTATTGTCGTCCATTGAATACTATGTTCATTCAAGTAAAATACTGAAATGTTCCATTTAAAATCTCCAACCCCCCACAAGTTAAAGAGGGGGTTGGGTTAGGTTAAAGGTCAGAGGCAGCAGGCATACCATGTGACTTCTCCTTGTCCAATTGGATTTTGGCTTGGGCACCCTGAAGCCCAACAACACCAGCTGGTCTTACAATTAATGGCACATATTTGTTCTCAGATGGGATTTTCTGAATACCATTAATGGGCATAATGTCAAGCAAAAAACAAAAGACATTTTGATTTATTTGCACTCTGGGAACATATAGTTTGTTTTATTTAAGTGTTTCCTTTGTTTCACTTTGCTATTAGTTGCCATTATACTAATAAATAAAAACACATTCAGATTAGTATTAAAACTTTTATTATAATTCTTTAGCATTTTGTTCAATAGGGCTATAACATGATGTAAAGATTTAAGGGAAATTGGTTAGAAAGAAACTGAAGGGGAGACAAATACAAAAAAAAAAATCAATGTGTTTTTGGAAAAGCACCACACAGGGAAGCTGGAGCCCTCATGTCAAGATGTGGTGACAGACTACGTGACATACAAATGAGTGGGGGGGGGATATTGTGGAAAAGCACCACACAGGGAAGCTGGAGCCCTCATGTCAAGATGTGGTGACAGTCAGTGACAGACTGCGTGACATACAAATGAGTGGGGGGGGGATATTGTGGAAAAGCACCACACAGGGAAGCTGGAACCCTCACGTCAAGATGTGGTGACAGTCAGTGACAGACTACGTGACATACAAATGAGTGTTGGGGGGGGGATTGTGGAAAAGCACCACACAGGGAAGCTGGAGCCCTCATGTCAAGATGTGGTGACAGTCAGTGACAGACTGCGTGACATACAAATGAGTGGGGGGGGGGATATTGTGGAAAAGCACCACACAGGGAAGCTGGAGCCCTCATGTCAAGATGTGGTGACAGTCAGTGACAGACTGCGTGACATACAAATGAGTGGGGGGGGGATATTGTGGAAAAGCACCACACAGGGAAGCTGGAGCCCTCATGTCAAGATGTGGTGACAGTCAGTGACAGACTGCGTGACATACAAATGAGTGGGGGGGGGATATTGTGGAAAAGCACCACACAGGGAAGCTGGAACCCTCATGTCAAGATGTGGTGACAGTCAGTGACAGACTGCGTGACATACAAATGAGTGGGGGGGGGGGGGGGAATTGTGGAAATATTGTGGAAAAACAGAGATTTGTCTTAATTCTGTCCATTTGTGAACAAATATATTTAACATATACCAACTTAAAAAATGACGTATTGTGTTTTAACCAGCAGAACATAAAAAATGACCTGAATGTGTGTTGACATGGAATGTTCCAGTGCAGTCTACTATTCAAAAGAGCAAGTTGTTAACATTTAGCTAAATGAAACTCTTCAACAAAATGTTCAACTTTGCCTGGAAAGCCTTAGCAACTAGGCTATTCATTGGTCCTTTCAAAATGACAATACAAATAATTCACATTCATTGGCTGGTGTGTCAAATGTCACCTCCAGTACAGTCTGGTAATGTATCAATGTTGTTAAAGGAAACACAGTCAATAAACAGTACAGGCTATAAAAGAAGTAATAAAAAAAGTGACATTTTAAAAACTTTAGAAAAAAATCTTTGCTTTTACATATATAACCCACTCTGTCCCCACTTCCTGCGCAACACACACTGCAGACACACCACCTCCGAGTTGCTGTGTGCAAAAGGCTCCCTACACACCTGGCACAAACCATCATCTTCATCGGATGATTCTGAGTCGAGACCACCTGGAGCTGTCGACGGGCCTGGAGTCGGACTGGGCGGATGTTCTGGAACACCTGGAGCGGAAAGTTGTTTCTCTTCATGAGCGTCATGGCCGTGGTCTTGTACGTTAACTCTGGGCACTGAGTCAGAATGAGTGTGGCCATTTACACCATGGGTGGTCTCCAAGTCTTTATGGGTGTGGTTTTCAACACAGTGGGTGGATGGTGTTGTGTTAAGGGTATGGCTTTCATCATTATGAGTGGATATGGTTGTGCTGGGGGTGTGGTTTTCAACACCATGGGAGGATACTGTTGTGTTGAGGGTGTGGCCTATGTCATTATGAGTTGGTACTGTTGTGTTGAGGGTGTGGCTTATGTCATGAGTGGGTACTGTTGTGTTGGGGGTGTGGCTTTCATCATTATGGGTGGGTACTGTTGTGTTGAGGGTGTGGCTTAAGTCATTATGAGTGGGTACTGTTGTGTTGGGGATGTGGTTTTCGACATTATGAGTGGATATGGTTGTGTTGTGGGTGTGGCTTTGGGTCCCATCAGTGACTGCCGAGACACTGTGATTGGGGTCGTTTTCCAAATCACTGGTGGGCTCTAGTGTGCAGTGGAAGTGGTTTTGGACACTGTCAGTGGGTGATGAAACACTGAGAGTGTGCATCTGGGGGTCCTGGATGTGCTTCTGGCTACTGTCGGTGGTAGAGCTTGCATCTTGGACAGGTTGAAGGTCATCCTGTGGCTCAGTGACAGGGGGAATAACGAGAGAGAGGTCCACGTCATCACCCTGTCCCCACTTCCTGCGCAACACACACTGCAGACACACCACCTCCGAGTTGCTGTGTGGAAAAGGCTCCCTACACACCTGGCAGAAGCCGTCATCTTCATCGGATGATTCTGGAGAGTCGAGACCACATGGCGTTTGGCCACTAGGTGGCGTCAACAGTTCTGGAGTTGGACTGTGCGGCGGACTTTCTGAAACATCTGGAGCAGAATGGAGTTGCTCTTCTTCATGAGTTTCATGTATTGGCTCTTGCCCATTTAGCATAGGCACTGAGTCGATGTGGATGTGGTCTTGAACATTTGGAGTGGCTGCCAAGTATTTGTGGGTGTGGCCTTGTTCATTGAGTGCGGAGACAACATTGTTGTGGGTGTGTTCTTGTATATTTGTGGTGGGTGCCAATTCTTTGTGGGTGTGGTCTTGATCATTAACGATGGGTGCCAAGTCTTTTAGTATGTGGTCTTGATCATTGAGAATGGGTGCCAAGTCTTTTAGTGTGTGGTCTCGATCATTTACTATGGGTGCCAAGTCTTTTAGTATGTGGTCTTGATCATTGAGGATGGGTGCCAAGTCTTTGTGGGCGTGGTTGTCAACAGTATGGCTGGACACTATAGTGTTGTTGGGGTGGTGTGGCGTTCCAGTGGTGCATGCTGAGGCGATGTGGTCAGGGCCGCTCTCTACACTCTCGGTGGGATCTGATGCAGAGTCGATGTGGTTCTGATCACTGTGGGTCGGTGCCGAGCCTGTGGTGGAGTGGTCATGTAAATCATGAGTGTCGTCATTGATATCATGAGTGGCAAGTTCAGAAGTGTGGACAGGTTCCAGAACATTCTGCAGCTGGGTCACAGAAGTCGTACTGAAGTGATCTGCAGTCAGGGAGTGGGAGTGGTTTTGGATGCTGCGTGTAGGTGACAAATCACTGAAATCATGGGCGGCACCCTCAGTATTGTGAGCTGCTTCAAGATCATCCAGTGGTTCGCTGACAGGGGAGATAACGAGAGAGAGGTCCACGTCATTGCCCTGCCCCCACCTTCTGCACAACGCACACTGGAGGCACACCACCTCCGAGTTACTGTGTGGAAAAGGCTCCCTACACATCTGGCAGAAACCTTCATCTTCGTCTGATGATTCTGGAGAGTTGAGATGACCCGTTGTCTGGCCATTCCCTGCAGTTGAAGGGCCCGGAATAGGAATGTGAGACCGTACTGAAATGTGTGGGGAATGATAACAGTCTTGCAGATCATGAGTGCTGCTGGTGCTGCCTTGCCCATCTTGAGCTACAGCAATGCACGTGTGGTTTTGAGCGTCATGGCTGCACCCACCACCATTGTGGATGGACGCGGGTTCACCGTAAGAATCAGTGAAAATGTCAGGATTCGGCGGGAAGACAGCACAGGCCTTAAAGCCGTCCATGATGTTATTTGAGGCCGTGGCCAGAGGCATAACTCTGCTAATGATTCCTGTGATATCATGAAGTGTCATTGTTTTTCGAGGACTAGCAAGTAGCCAGCCATCAATGGCTGCGTTTATGTGTGTTTTAATGGGCCCATAGACATACCTCTCCATGGGAAGCAACAGGTGGGGGCTGTCTGGGGGAAATGGCATCCACACGATGCCATTTCCTGTAGCAAAATGAAGGGTTTCAATGGACAGGTATGACCCATGATTGTCTGTCAGTAGGACACAAGGCTTCTCAGGGGAACATTTTGAATGTCGCACAAAATGCCTCAGGAAGTCAAGAAATTGTTCCTCCCGCAGCCAACCCCCACCACTGTCGACAGGGGCAGACGTGAGAAGATCCTGCCTAAATGTTTTTCTCGGGAAAACAAAGTAAGGTGGAATTGCGATCCCAGTAGCAGAGATGCAACACGCCACGGTAACCAGGCAACTCTGCTCAGCAGAGGTTATGGCCGCCTCCTTCTGGAAGTCCCTCCTCGTTCCCACCCTGAGCGGTTTTTCGCCTGCGATGACCCCAGTTTCATCCATGTACCACATAGCTTCGGGTCCAAAGCGATGTCTCTTCAGCACATCATCCAGGTTCCGGAAAAACAGGTGAACATTGTTTTTGTTGAAGCCACATGACCCACCTGGTGCACTAGCATGAGAGCTGCTCATGGGCAGGGTGGGGTGCTGCTTTAGGAAAGCAGAGAGCCAGTCTTCACTCGCCAGCTTGTCCTTCTGCCATGATGAAGGCACCGGTTGCTGGTGTTTCACTGCAAACTGGTAAGCCAATCGCCTGGCTTTCTCTGGAGAAAGACCAAAGTAATTACTGGCGGCAGTGAAAATGCAGGAGGCCAGTTCCTTTTCCAGATCACAACTCAACTCTAGCCTTTCTGCAGCATGGCCTTCTCTGTAGGTAGGATTTGCCTCCACTGCTTGAATTTCATGCACTGAGATGTGGTCACAGAGGTGGGTAATTGTGTGATAATTGGTGCTGAAGTCCTTGGCTGTGTCCATTTTTCTTTTCTTATGCGACACAACATGCTGTGCAGCATTTGGCACTGCCCCCTGCACTGGGCGCCCTCTACGCCTTTTTCTTTGGTATCCTTTCACCATGTTAACTCTGGAAACAAAATAAATGAACATTTCATCATTCTGTCAAACTGACAACGTGGAACAGAGATGATCGACCGACTAACACAGTATTTTACAGCTGTGTGTTGACTGAACATCTTGAATTTCCCCTTGGGGATCAATAAAGTATCTATCTATCTATCTATCTATCTATCATCAAAGTAATTCAAGTTCAGTCATCGCTGTACTGTACTAAACTACCCTTACAAAAAAAACTGCACTACTTCAACTGTCAAAACTACAGTTTTCTGAGTATCAAAACTGCAGTTTTAGAGGAATTATTTTCAATATCCAATGCAATATTTTGGATGCAACCACATTATTGTATTACACTGTACTTCAGATAAACTGCAGTATAACTGCATTTTTTGTCCCATGACTGCAGTTGTTTTTGTAAACAGTATGTACAAATGTAGTCATCTATTAAACATCATTAAACGTCATGAAAAAGTCATAAGAATATCAAAACATTACAACATCTAATCCATTATAATTACGCATAAAACCTTTGCCAAGCCCAAAACTATCCCAGACTATTAATCACAGATAAACTGCATTCTTTGATTATGCATAGTCTTCAATCCAAATAGGCTAACGAAAGACTTAATTAGATAATACAAAGAAGGCCTATCACAACAATACGGTCTGAACATAGTAGCCAATTTGTAGCCTCCTGACAGTAAACATCAACAACTGGTTCAGTCCATATCTTGCAAACTCAGCTATGGTTATTGTACCAGCGTCTCCATGTGCATTGTTCTTCCGAAATAACTTTAACATTAAACATGCTGGTTTCCGCCAGGGTTATGATATGGACAGAGATGTCGCATGGATCAACAAGAAATTAAGAATTGCTATAGGCCTACTTCTTTCACCTTACGTTAGTAATGTTATACCCACGCGCACGCCAGTCCAGGTTTGGGAAACGTCCTTGTTTGGCCCGCGTGCTCTGCGTTTCTTCCTGTTTTTGTTGTCCCATGCAACTCTCTTTTATTCACGAACAAAACTCCTTCTAGGACAACACTCTTTTTATGCCAATGCTAACAGAAGACAGAAGAGTACTTACCATCCTAGACTGACACCCTCACGGTTCTATTATGTGGAAAGATAAGGCAAAGTTTAGTAGGCTAGTATGATGGTCTCTGGTCTGATCATAGGTAGGGGGTGTGTGGACAGGTGTGTCGTCACGTTGGATAAGCCTGCCATGCGCAGAAGCTCCAACTTGAGTAGTCAGTTATTTGAGGAAGTATTGTGTTACACAAACACGTGCTGTGTTATCACTAGATATTTTGAGAAAACGCTCCTGCTCGTTCTCACTCACAACATGCCGCCTGTGTGTTTTGGTTCCTTCCGCTGCATCCCTGCTTCTCAGCATACCCGGATGACCGAGTGCTGCATGATTGTTTAAATTCCACAAGATGACGCTCTAAGAACGATGTGCTTAGGCTGAATGTGCTGTCATGCATAGTTGTGCAGATGCGCGAAGTGCATCAGCTGTCTCTGTTGGCTCAACCATTTGTTGAACCTGTTGACCATTTGGCTCAACATTATGAGTTCAGCATCAATTAACCATCACCTTTATTCGCCTTTTAAAGATCACCAATTGGTTAGCATTTCGTGTCTGCAAGATAATACGTGGTATTTTAAGAACCCAGTTGGCCTAAAGGTTAACCGGCTAATGTAAGACTTTAAGCGGCACAGTTTCATCTCAAGGCCCTGTTCTCTTGAATGAACGGAGTTCTAACTGTCCGCCCAGTGTCCCCTATAGCCTGTCCGCCCAGTGTCCCCTATAGCCAGCTATTCACATGACTGCAGTTCTCACCTTGCCCTTTCGCTTTCGTTTTTATTCATGAGTATTGCATCTGGCAGGACCCCCACATAAAATCTGTAAGTGTGAATCATTTGCCCGCAGATATAACAAGATAAGCAAGTTGGTGCAAATCGCCCTAAGGGGTGTGAAGGAATTTATGCTCAGAGCAATCTCACAACAAAACATTGTCGTTTCACATGCCTATGTTGAAAGGTTGTTGTAATCTTGCAGATGACTTTTGTGGAGGATGAACCAGACATCGGTGCCAAAATAACAATGGATACTAAATATTATTTATTAAAAAAAAGATACGAAGCAACATTATGTCTGTAGCTGGGAAGGAATATGTGAAAAATCATGAAGATTGGGCACTTCTGGATAAGCTTTGGATTTTTCCTCTTTTTAGTCAACTTTAGCATGGGGCTGAAGAATTTTTATAGGCGCTGTATATTGCATAAACACAACATATAACAGTGCTGTGCAAAAGTCTTGCGCCAAGATTCTAGTGTTAGGTATTGCAGCAAAACCAATACATTTGTATTCTTTCATCTGTTCTGTCAGTAGCTGCAATTCATGAAAATGTGGCACTTCTGGATAAGTTTTTGATTTTTGTCAGGGTGTTAGGTATGGGCCTAAGGTTTTCAAAAATCCATGGATACAAGTTGGGGTGGCCCCCCTAGTGGCAGTTATCCATAAAATCCAAAATGGCCCCCGCCGAAAAGAGAAAAGGTTATATCTCAGCTTACTTTAGTCTTAAATTGTTGTATAATGTTTTTTTCTCTACTTTGTTTGATACAAGGAATCCAATCCAATATGTTCTTCTTATTTTAAGTCAATTTCTATGTTGAATCTAGTATCATAGTCATATTTAGCTTAAACTGTCAATATCTCTGAAAAAGTCACATTGAAATATTACTCAGGTCCCTATACCCATATTTTTACCTCCAAGGTATGCTTTTCTTTGTTGATTGGACAGGTCACTATCACTATAGTGTCAAAAATTCAGAACTATGCCACAGTGAAAAGTTACAGTATATTAGGCTTTTCACCATGTTAAGGATCAATATTACATTTTAGTCAAATAACACAAAAAAAAACAATTCATATTTAAACCAGAGACTTTCAAAATGAGGAGACACAGCATTCAAAAAATCCTCCATAGAAATGCATGAGCTTAGTTTGTAACGGCAATATGGCAGTTGTCTACGCAAATCACACCCCTTCCACGGCAAAATGTTGACATGTGAATACATTGAGCCAATAATGTGGTGTGTTGTGAAGACATCGTGTCAATCATGTGTTGTGATCTCGCCGCTGGAGCAAGATTGGTGTCGTAAAGCCTTGCGCACGTGCATTTCTGCTGAAATGGATGCCCGATGAGTGCCCAAAAAGCGTTGCAATATGGCCGCCGAGTGGAGGGACTTGCCTAAAAGGACTTTGCTTAAACATCATGTATTTATTCAAAGATTTTTGGTTTCACTCTTCATCATTATTTGTACAGCCTCCCTCACACTTGCACAATGTGGTACAGCAAAGTCCAGTTCGGTGGCACCATTGTCACCATGTTAGCATTGCATTGTCACCATGTCAGGAAGAGGAAGCAAACACACGAATGATGCTACATTTATGTCATACTGCCGAACAGGGTCACATCAAGGCTTACCTAAGGACAGTAGATAGTGATGTGGTTGTGCTGGCCATCAATGTGTTCCAGGAGTCAGGCCTCTCAGAGCTGTGGATTGGATTTGGATCAGGGAAGGCATATAAAGATATTCCAATCCACCACATCTCAGAAATACTGGGACCTCAAAAATGTCAAGCACTGCCCCTCTTCCAAGCGTTCACAGGATGTGACGTTGTATCAGCAATGTATGGAATTGGCAAAAAAACTGCATGGATTGCGTGGGCAGCTTACCCAGAATTCTGATCACCCAAGACCCAACCAGCCTCACACTGGAATCAGTGCACCTGCAAGTTCTCAAACGCTGGACTGTACTCATGTATAGTAAGAACTGCGGTGTCGAGTCAGTCAATGAAACCCAAAAGCTTCTTTCCACTCATGGCCTCAAGTCCCTGGATTCAATCCCCCCGACCCATCATGCCTTATTCTAGCATGGAAAGCGTGCCCTGCACACTGCAGCTTTTGTCTGGAAGCAGTTCCTCTCCAAAACTCCAGAGATTCCAGACCCCAGTGAGTGGGGTTGGGAATGGAATGACAGAACCAAAGTCTGGGTGCCATATTGGACCGATCTGGAAGATGCCAGCAAGGGATGCTCACTCCTCCTCAACTGTGGCTGTGTGGTTGCCTGTATGGGCAACTGTAAGTGCCACTGAGCTGGACTTTACTGTACCACATTGTGCAAGTGTGAGGGAGGCTGTAATGATGAAGAGTGAAGCCAAAAATCTTTGAATAAATACATTATGTTTAAGTATGAATTGTTTTTTTGTGTTATTCGACTAAAATGTAATATTGATCCTTAACATGGTGAAAAGCCTAATATAACTTTTCACTGTGGCATAGTTCTGAAGTTGTGTTTATTTAAGGCCTCAACAATGGTCCTTTTGGTCACAACATGTGATTTTTGACACTATAGTTATAGTGACCTGTCCAATCAACAAAGAAAAGCATACTTTGGAGTTGAAAAAAATATGGGTCTAGGGACCTGAGTATTGCAATGTGACTTTTTCAGAGATATTGACAGTTTATAAGTGATAGCAATTATTTTAGGGTTTCAAAACTACTTTTAGTTAGCCATGTGGCCCCTCTTGGTATTAAACAAAGGCACCCTCCCCTCCCCCAATGAAATGCTAATGTACTGGTTCCAAGGGCTATCAGATCCACAAGACAAATGATGTTACCTTGCTATACTGAATCCATATGTCATGAAATGTAAATATATTCATGTTTGGTATCATTGTAATAGTCTCAGTACAAGGATTGTAATGATTTGATTGTGAGAATGTTTGGAACATTCTATAAGTGATATTTCTGATATATAAGATATCTCTTCTCATGCTATATGTAATGTAATCTCTTCTCATGCTATTCGGATAGGTGTGAAGTAGGTGTGAGTAGGTGTGTCTGATGCCATCTGGAGAACCAACCATGTGGGATTGTTTTGGCGCCAATTCTTTCTTTGTTTAACCCATACAAAAGTGACTAACTTGCATTGTAAGAACTAGAAGATGGAGTACTGACAAAGAGAGAGAGGTTGATCCAGCAGAGGCCATGGCCTACATAGACCATTTTTTACCCTCTCTGCTTGTAACAGAATAAACCTGATTCCTGAGTGTTCCTGAAGTTTGCCAGTCTAAGTTAATATAAGTAATTATATCCACCCACAATTACTTCCATGAGTTAAATGTGACTATGATACTAGATTCAACATGGAAATTGACATAAAATAAGAACATATCAAAATTGGGTTCCATGTATCAAACAATGTAGAGAAAATACATTATACAACCATTTAAGACTGAAGGAAGCTGAGATATAACCTTTTCTCTTTTCGGCGGGGGCCATTTTGGATTTTATGGATAACTGCCACTAGGGGGGCCACCCCAACTTGTATTCATGGATTTTTGAAAACCTTAGGCCTATACCTAACACCCTGCCAAAAATCAAAAACTTATCCAGAAGTGCCAAATTTTTATGAATTGCATCCTAGCTACTGACAGAACAGATGAAAGAATACAAATGTATTGGTTTTGCTTTAAGGACACCAATTTTCTTTGTGAATGGAATTAAAATAACCCCACATAATCACATACCCTTCAACATGCCTAGATTGGGATGGTTTTATTTCAGTTATCCTAATAGCTGGTTTGATTTGCATTGAGAGATCATCTTATGGAAAGTACTCCATGCCAATCGTGAGATATGGTAAAGGGTATGTGATGATGTGGGGTTATTTCTTTTAATTCCAAAGGCCAAGGGTATCAGGATGTGTAGTACCTTGGATCCATGAAATAACTGGCCTTTAAAAATACAAATCTGCCTGCCTCTATGAGAATTCAACATAGGGGTATGAATACTTATGCAACCTGTATTTTAATGAAGAACATTTATTTATTTACGATACATTAATTATTAATAATTAAGGCATTACGATCCAATTCCAAGACTTTAATTCCTATTTTTAATCAACTTGAGCATAGGGCTGAAGACTTTTTATAGGCACTGCACAGTATGTGCAAGGTACACAGCCTGCCAGATTACCTATTATAGATAATTATTTGCTGGACAAAATACTTTGACGTTGAGTTATGTGTTGTGCTGATCAAATTTACTACCATTGCTTTAGCTGCAATTTCATAGCTTTACTTACAAAACAATAAAGGAACAAACACAATGTAGCAATTTGGCATTGACAGTTTTACTGTACAGAAAATAAATATTCCACTTTCAAACTGAAAACAAAAAAATCAACAATGAATTTACATGTCTCTTCAAAAAAGTAGATGCATTCTTATTTTCCCATCTTTCTTCCAAAAATATAATTGAAAATATACTCTGCAAGCTATCTTAATGCTTATAGACCATTTTATCATTTTTGGCTCATTTATTACAATAATTATTTGCCATTTCATTAAATTTAAACTCATCATTTCATTATTAACAAACGTTTTTGGTGGTTACATCAGTTTACAACTGGGAAAGCGCAAAAACATGAAGCACTTCCTGATAATGGAATATCAAAAGATACAAGTCACAGTAAAATTAAAAAAAAACAACAACAACCGACTTGACTAAAAAAAAGAAATGAATTCAGCATTTTACAACAGCTACAAGAGCAGCATGTGATGCTCTTTAATACTGGAAATAATACAACTACTCTACAGACAGCACAGCACTGGGAAAAGCTTTAGCAACGCAAACACAGGACCAAAACAATACACTCAGACCACAGGAGCGTCATGGACCAATGAAATGGATTATAGCTAAGTCTCTATAGAGACAGGCAGGAAGAACACATATCGTTGTGAACCACAGGACCACTGCACACAAGGTACGCTAACTGTGATCAATCCTGCTATTATTGACAAGCATAAAGCGTTAGGTGTAGTGGCGCGGCAGGCTTGTTGTCGCTGTGTTTGAACTTAAATAGGTAAATAATGCTAATTGGATAATGAATACATTTTTTTTTAAATAAGAGAACATTAAGTATATTAAGTGCTTGATATACAGCACTCACTGGCTCATTCATTCAGTTTTTGAGACCTACATCACTGTGAATCCATTCAATATGAAATGGATATTGTTTTGTATGCAACAATACAAATATCTGCCACCAGAGGGCCAGTGAAAAGCCTCCATTCTAAAGTCCATTCTCCATTCTACCCTGTATGTTCACAGTGACACTGAAGGTGTATTCAGACTAACTGCGAGCCTCCTGATTGTCGTTTCTAGACACTAGTGTGTGTGTGGGTGGGGGGTGGGGGGGGGGGGGGTTTTGGGCTAGAACTGCGCCCCCTACTGGAGCTGATAAGTGCAATGCCACACCGAGTGTATCCACACACAACACAGCACACAGCACAGTACATCACACATGTGGCATGAAAGTGCTATTTTTGCCCACGCGTGCGGACATACTGTGCACACAGCCATATGTACATATATAAGATACAAGCCAGAGCACCAAGAGAACATGGAGTGAGCACATGGGTTATTCAAACAACGAAATCACTGAACAGATGAAATAGCTTAATAATGCATCGAACATAAAATACAATAGAACACACATGAGAAAATAATTTCTTGGTAAACTGTACAAGGAGACACGTATACGTAGAGTACATTAGATACTATGGCAGGCTACAGCACATGCTTTGAATAGTGAGGGGCACTAATGCACGGGGGTCTTAATGTCAGTTTAGCAGCAGCATCGGCAAAACAGATGTCCAAAAGAAAAGCTGTCGATCACTCTGAGTTCATAAAGTGAAATGTGAGTTTTCACAGTGCGATACATTCATATTGCGTCCACATACTTTACAGACAATGCTCGAGGACTACCTGATGGGAGGGAGACTAGGGGAGTGCTTGCGACGAACCACGCCGGCTCTCTAGACGCGCCGTTGAATGAGATTGTTCTTGTCCGGTTCTAGAAACTCCTCCACGAGAACAGATGTCACTTTTTTCAGCTCATCCTCCAGATTTGTGATGTCACTGCAAAAAGAAACAAAAAAAAAACACATAATATGAAATTACTAATATAAATATAATTTGAATAAAACTACACATTAGAACTCTGTTTACATGCAGGAATACAGCACTCAAAATGGTGTGCAAAGTCCCCCCCCGCAATCCCTTGCATGTTACTATTGCACCAGCTGCACCACACGTATCAGCCAAGCATTCATGTTCCTGGGCTGCTCCTTCTCCACGCACTCTGCTCTCATGCACACTTGTTATTGCACTTACACAGTCAGCAGAACCGCACACTACAACACTATAATGGTAGCAGTGGAACTGAATGATGCACACTAGAAAATATATAAAACATGTTGAACTCCTGCCCTTCTGCACGAGTGTGCTGCTCCTCAACTCCACTGCAAATGTGGAGGGAACTCTTAAATAACTCTTTTGTTTGTCAGTAATGGCAGATATACTCTTTTGTTTGTCAGTAATGGCAGATATACTCTTTTGTTTGTCAGTAATGGCAGATATAACTTATACTCTTTTGTTTGTCAGTAATGGCAGATATAACTTATACACTGTAGCACTTGGCATATCTTAGGAAAACAACAATTCAAGTTTTGTATAAAAAATGTCTTAGAAGTCAGACTAAAAAACAAAATAAATATTATCTTGCAAATGTTTTTTAGATTTTTAAACAAACAACAGGATATGACTGGGATGGCAACATAAAAGTAGCCATCTACAACAATGGTAGGAAAAGCAAAAAAAAGAAATGAATAGAGAAATGAAGAGAGAGAAAATAGAACAGGAGAATAAAATAGAAAAGTGATGTTGCTATTCTTCATATCACTACACTCAGCATCTCTCAAAGCTGCAGCAGAGCCTTCATGTTAGTGAGTTACTGACTCTGAGCACGCTCTCTCTCCTTTGCCCCCTCTCTCTGTCTCTTCCTTCATCTCTCTCTCTCTCTCTCTCTCTCTCTCTCTCTCTCTCTCTCTCTCTCTCTCTCTCTCTCTCTCTCTCTCTCTCCCTCTCTCTCTCTCTCCCTCTCTCCCTCTCTCCCTCTCTCCCTCTCTCCCTCCCTCTCTCTCTCTCTCTCTCTCTCTCTCTCTCTCTCTCTCTCTCTCTCTCTCTCTCTCTCCCTCTCCCTCATGTGAGCTTGGCAGGAGTGGCACAGACGCCTGGGGCGCTGACCTCTTTCCGGGCGGCGCGCAGAACTCGGTGTAGAACTTGATCTTGGGCTCAGTCCCACTGGTCCGCAGAGTGGCCACGATGCCGTTCTGCAGCGTGAAGGTGACCATCTGACTGCTCTTGGTCACAGGAAGCACCTGTAGAAAGGGAGGAACTCATCAGTCAACACAAGACACTTTCATTTGTACAAAGGTAACTGCATCATGAGGATATTCAATTAGTTACAGTTCATTTGGATA
The DNA here is from genome assembly GCF_018492685.1 of Alosa sapidissima. Taxonomy (NCBI): domain Eukaryota; kingdom Metazoa; phylum Chordata; class Actinopteri; order Clupeiformes; family Clupeidae; genus Alosa; species Alosa sapidissima. The sequence goes on from NC_055971.1 coordinate 30,745,195, forward strand.
GTCCGCCGACAGGGACAGATGGTTTGTTGAATTCAGAACTGAAAGACTTTCATTAGTTCACTGGAACTGAAGATGGGAAGCCCTGCTGTTTTTGTAAGGATTATCAAAGGCCTGGGCACCTATACTTTTTGGCTAACTGCTTACATTGTGCCACTTCAGTTGTTTTGGGTAAAAGCACCGGGCACAGGACTAAATGCAAATGTATTTGTGCACCATGAATAGGATGCTGTGATACTGCAAACAATCAATCAACAAAATACCAACTTGATGTGAGACACTTACACATTTTTGGTCAGGTTGGCTGCTGTCATACCCTGTGGTCACGTCTCGGACGTTCACAATGTTGTATCCCCCACAAGACTTCGGATACACGTTCTCGCCCTCAAAGTTTCGAAGGCGTGTGAAGATTCTCTTCACTGTGGGTGGGTCATTACAAATGACGTAGGAGGTTTTGGAAATGTGGTAACCGTAGCTGAAGAAAAAATAGAAACATTTACAGTAATTTCCTGTACTGTGTATAAACCGCAGGGAAGTGTTTTATGCAAGTAAAAATAAATAAATAATTAATACCACATTAACTGCCCCTGTGTATTAACCTCCTAGCTGAAGACATTTAGCAAAACTTAATGTATAAACCGCGGCTAATAGTTGGGAAACTACGGTATAACCCTTGTTAGTGTGAACCCCTTAAAAATACTGACACGTACAACACACAGCTGGAACACAGTGGGCGATAACAACTAGCAATTTCTCTCAGGTGTCTGTAGCTTATAAATAAGATAAGAAATAACATAAAATTAAATGTTAAATTATAAAGGAAATCTGACTATACCAGGATCATGATTTCAATTCCTGGAGAGTAAATGAATACTGATCCCAATCTGATATACTTAACCTGTTATAAAAAGTTGATTTGACATGTCTACTATCTGTATTACACCTGAGCGTGCACAATTCTCGAGGCAGTCAACCGGCTCTTACGTTTCATAGATGTTCTGCAGTTGCTGGTTCAGCGTCAGGTTCTTGGTATGGAGATACGCAGCCATTTCTGCCACCACCACCGCTGCACTCACACCATCCTTATCAGGAACCATGGTTCCACACAGGAACCCTGGGAACCACCACACAGCACATAAGGACAGGCTATCGGCATCCAGTGGAAAACATTGATTTCGTCCACAGATTACTGGGTCCAAGTCAATGAGCCCTCTCTAGCTGCATGGATCTTTTAGGCGGGGATCACATTGGCCAGCAGCAAGCGGCAGGTTTCCTATTGTTCTCTACGGTTCTGCAGCGGAACGGTGGAAACGCTGCTGTAACGCTAGCGTTGAACAAGCTGAGTGTTGAACAAGCTGAGTGTTGAACTTGGTTCAACTTTCAAACCGCAACGCGAGCGTATTCAAATGTCAGTTTAGGCAAACCGTTTGCCACTGGCCAATGTGATCCCCGCCTTACAGTCTACATTGCGCATCACTGTATGCTAGTGTTGTACTGATGGTGTCCCTACACAAACAATAATGCATGAGGATTTGTCATACTCACACACTCACACAAGACAATGGTGAAAATGCCATTGAATGACTGGATTAAAAGAATGATGATAATTGTCTTGTGTGCTTAGACATAGACTTAAACAGAAAGACACTCCAGGGTTTGATTGTAGGGATTGCAGACAAAGTAAGTATGTCAGGAATACTCTGTACAAGAAACAACAGCTGCACTCACCAATAGACTCCTCAAAGGAGAAGATGACCTCATTTCCCGTTTTTTCCAGCTCGTGAATTTTGTTTCCAATCCATTTGAAGCCAGGTAGCGTCTCCTGCAGAGAGAGGTCAAGTCACTAACATAAACACACACACACACACACACAGTACTAATGTCATGCACACACACACACAAAACTCATCACCTGCCATATTAATTAGCAAACGCAAGGTCGACTGACCTCGAAGTGGAAGCCCTCCATCTGTGCGAAGGCCTTGAGGATTTTAGAGGAAACGGTGGTGGCTAGCATGTACACCTTGTCCGTGTCGGAGGGCTCTGAATGCGTCTCCTTCCAGTTGTACAGCATCCACCAGCCCAGCAGGGCGGCGAGCTCGTTCCCAGTGAACGCCTTCCACCCGTACCTACAGCCAGCAGCACAACCCACAACACCTTCAGGGGACATCAGACTAAAAATAACCCACCAGCAGGCCGCAAAGCTCGGCTGCATCCTCCTGACCATCCTTCAGCTTTAGATAAAAACATGAACCGTGACCCATAATACCTGTCTATTTTACTAAAGCCAGCCACTCTACTGTAGGGTCTGTAATGCAGTGCAGATACAGCTCTGGAAAACATATTTTTTTTATGATGCCATCCTACGGTTGCTGAGTGACATTCGAATGAGTTGACGCCGGTCCTA
>NC_055971.1:30752598-30780098 GCF_018492685.1 Alosa sapidissima
ACCCCTGCTGCCGCACCAAGCTTCTTCACAGCGTAGGGCTGGAACAAATGGCAAGAATCACTCATCCACCTCCGTCAACACCGTCCTTTTAAACAAGTAAATCCTCCAATATCCACTATAACACTAGCAAGCCTACTACTAACCAGCACAGTAGAAACAACTGATTTGTTTTAGGTTACTGTGACAATGTTCACAAGAGCTAGTAGTGTGTAGTTCAGGTTAAGGTTTAACATGGGTAAATGAGCAGTTGATATGACACTGTGATGCTAGATGTAGCAGTGTATAGTTCAGGTTAAGGTTAAGGGTAAATGAGCAGTTGATATGACACTGTGATGCTAGATGTAGCAGTGTCCCAGATAGCAAAATCAGATTGGCAGATAGTGGACCGCTGGTGGTATGCCGCCTGTGGTCCACCGTTGGACCACCATCTCTTTAAATTGAACTTGTCATGAATATTATGAAAATTAATTAAGTTAATAAAATGATATATGGAGTATAACTGAACAAATGAAAAATATTTTACACCAATAGTGGCAAAATATTGGGCAATTTGTCTGCAACCCGCCAGCCGACCCCCAGAGAATCGATGAGCAAAATGCCAGCGGACCACCAGCTATGCCCCCAATGGACCGACAGTGGTCCGCCAGCCTCTTGCTATCTGGAGTGTAGTTCCGGTTAGGGTTTAACATGGTTAAATGTGCAGTTTACATGACACCGTGGTGCTCGATGTAGCAGCTTACCACAAAGGGAGTCGGTACATACGTAGAGAAGAGATGAACGGGAATATCCTTACAAAGCATAACAGCTGCAGTCAGCCTTGCAAGCCTGAGAAACAGAGCAGAACAGGGGAAACAACATAAACCACACAAAGGACTAGATCCTGCTTCGTCATGCACACGCAGGAATAGATTGTGCTGCGTCATGCGCATTTAGTGTCTGTGATTCTGTAACTCTAATGGAATACATAATATATTCATTCATTTCCATCCATCAAGTCTCATGAAATACATAATTCATTAATTAATCTATCTATCCACTACTTAATTAAACTCTTGAGTCATTTAGTGGTATGATCCATTAATTCATCCATTCATTCAGTCATTTTTCTAAGTCATCAGTTTAAGTTATTGTGATGAAGCATCCAAATCTGGGTTACTTAGTCTACCCATGATGTGCAGGTCAGCAGGAGGCATAACACATCGCTGTCACACTCGTTGTCGAGTCAGTTTTGGAAATCCTCCGACATACAGACATGGGAAGAATGCCACCAATTCCCCAACTCAGCTAGTCTGAATTCCACACCGGAATGGGAGCGATCCACGGAATGCTGTGTTCGGGGGGGGGGGGGGGGGGGGGGTGCATAGCGTAGCCTCAGCGCACGCACGCACGCACCCACGCACCCACCAATGCACGACTGGACGGCGGCGCACGGAATGCTGCGCTGACCCGGCATTAAGCCAGGCATGCTGTGACATCATCACACAGCAACACCCACACCCGTTCCCACATCAAGAGTCTGTCTCAATTGGTGTACTTACGTGAGTACACTTTCGTGTAGTACCCTATGTGCACTGTGTACTTACTGGCGGAGTGCGCAAATTTTAACAGAATAATACTGTCTCAAATCAAACGTCATTTCCGTGCACTTCACGGAAATGACGATCGCAACATTTTAATATAACTTTATTGGCGTCCTCAATTCGACAGTGTCATGGTCATATTGTGTCAAAACATGAACCGTTTATTTTATAACTTGCGTGTACCTCTGTAAAGTCTGCTTTCCACTGCTGCTGCTTCAGCTTTCTCAACCGCGATTACCACGAGTTTGAAAACGCTCCCTCCCCTTCCGCTATTTGGTCAAGATGGTGTCCGTTAAGGGCGAAAAGTGTCCAGCGTTGCATACTCAGCTTTTTGACCGTTATGAGTGCACCATCCGAGAACTTGTAGTGCCCTTCATGTCGAGAACTCGTAGTGCCCTTCATGTCGTTTTCAGTGTTAACACCCTCATGCACTCTAATTAGGTATTGTAAGTGCAGAAGTACACGATATGAGACACAGTCCAAGGTCCTATTTCCAGTGTGGCGTACTGTACAGGACGGGGATGAGACAACTGGACACAGCCAGCTGCACCCACAGAGCTGATCTTACTGTAGATTCATCCCCTCGGAGCCCAGAATAAAACCCTCATGTGAAGCACTATGAGCTCATGCTGACCTGCCTTCCGTCACGGAGGTCACATATTTCACTGAGTATTTGTTTTCTCCAGGTCTAGGTTGGCGGTGCGGTTTAAAAGGTTAAAGGGGAAGAATCTAAGCCGAGAATCCTCTGGTGTATAGAGTAGAGTAGAGTAGATGGGAGAGGAGAGAGGGAGGGGGATAAGGGAGAGGGGAGAGGGGTAGAGGGGAGAGAGAGGGAGAGAGAGAGGGAGGGGGATAAGGGAGAGGGGAGAGGGGTAGAGGGGAGAGAGAGGGAGAGGAAGGGGGAGGGGAGAGAGAGGGGGAGGGGGAGAGAGAGGGAGGGGAGGGGAGAGGAGAGGGGGGGGGGGGGGGAGAGAGGGGGAGAGGGGAGAGGGAGGGGGGGAGAAGGGAGGGAGAGGGGAGAGGGAGGGAGAGAGGGAGAAAGGGAGGAGAAGAGAGAGGGGGAGAAGGGAGGGGTGGGGGTACCTTTCACTGGTGCAACCACTGGCATCCTGAGCTCGCGTGTCGTAGCCCACCACCACCCCTCTGCTCCCCAAGTCAGGGAAGAACTTGGACAGGTATTTGTACATGCCCTGCAGGAGGAAACAATAAAGCACATGTTAGCTAAGGCTAGTTCTCTCTGCATGTTCTGCAGGAGGAAACAACAACAACAACAACAACAATAATAATAATAATAATAATAATAATAATAATATAAACGAAAAATGATTCACTATACATGCTAGATATAAAGTATGTTCTAAAGCACAACATGTTTCAATGCTTTTTTTTTTTTTTTGGTGGGGGGGGGATTGTTTTTTTCAATGAAGGATTTATTTTTGAGATCTAAACAACACTGTCCAGCAACACTTACCTAACAACTCATGCATGGAAACAGTGTCCAAAGCTGGCAGGGATCCTGCTCTTACTGCACAAGACTAAAGACTTCAAAAGAGGCTTTAAGAAACTATGTGGTATGCTGACAATATGTGCTGCATTACTGGATCAAATCTGTCGCAAACGCTAAAGTAATCCAAGAGGTTTGACATTCTCTAGCAAAGCTTTCTATTTATTTGTTTTATTTCATAAAACTAAACCTGCACAGCACCTCAGCACTTCTTGCACACTTGTCTGTAGAACCCTGGATATCTATAAAAGAACATCATATTTGTCTGTAGGACCCTGGATATATATAAAATAACATTACATTTGTCCGTAGAGCCATGGATATCTATAAAAGAACATAAATATGTTTTTGGCTCTCTGTGTCCTTCTTGGTTGTCAGCCAAACCTAACAAAAGAGTTAAAAGTAACTGAAAGAAAACTGTAGTCTAACCCTAGAGCTTTGGAAAAAGGACATTTCTTCAGTCTGTGAATGGACTATGCCATGGAAGGCTCTTCAGCCAGTACATTTCCGATGGAGTGTCAGTAACAGCATCTTCGGTTATATTCTCTGCTCCCTTCGTGTTCACTCTGATACTAAATATCTTGTGTATGCCCAACAGGGCAACTCTTTATTCAACTTAGACACACACATATATCCTTCAGCATTTTGCAGTTGACGGTCCATCGGAAATGTTTGTGCTGGCTGAAAAGCCAGGAAGTGCATGGCATACAGGCAGTTGTCCTAGGCTCTCTTGCTGGCCTTTAAAACATAATGTGACTGGATTAAAGATGGAGGAGTAGGAGCAACAGCACTTCCTCCAGCATATCCAGATCGTACAGTATGAAGGCCATATGTAAGTGGGTGTTACGGTGTTGTGAGCGTGTATGGTCATGTAAATGTGTGTGTAATGCGTCTGAGAGAGAGTGAGGGAGAGTGAAAGAGTGAGAGACAGAGAGAAAGAGAGACAGAGTGAGAGGCAGAAAGAAAGAGAGAAAGAAAGACCGAGTGAGAGACAGAAAGAAAGAAAGAAAGAGAGAAATAGTGAGAGACAGAGAGAAAGAGAGAAAGAGAGAGAGAAAGAGTTTGTGTGTAATGACAGTGTACTGCACTGGCCTTGCAAATTTCCCTCACTAGAATAATAAAGTTGACCTTGACCTCATATATGTGTGTGCATGTGTGTGTGTGTGCATGTGTGTGTGCGTGTGTGTGAGTGCACGCATGTGTGTGTGTGTGTGTGTGTGTGTGTGTGTGTGTGTGTGCATGTGTGTGCGAGTGCATGCATGTGTGTGTGTGTGTGTATGTGTGTTTGTGTGTTTGTGTGTGTGTGTGTGTGTGTGTGTGTGTGTGTGTGCATGCATGTGCATGTGCGTGTGTGTGTGTGTGTGTGTGTGTGTGTGCGTGCGTGCGTGTGCGTGTGCATGCATGTGTGTGTGTGTGTGTGTGTGTGTGTGTCGCAGGTCACCTGTGTGGACTGGATGACGGTGAGGTCGTTGATGCGGGAGAATCCTGCCCCCATGGCCGCCCTCAGGCCTGCTGTTCCGAACGCCATCCTGTAGCAGAGCCTCCTCCTCAGCTCGTCCACGTTCTTCTCCCGGGACAGCTCCTCGATCTGCGCCCGCGTCAGCGCATTCTGCAGTGGGACAGCAGACAAGAAATAACAAATAAATAATAAGTAAATACATAAATAACTTCTCTCTTCACTTTCCAAACATAATACCCAAGGGTAGTCAAGTGTGATGATGAATCTTACATTTAAATATTAACTCAAACACCTTAAGTAAAATAAAAGGCCTATAATTTACAGACCATTACTGTGTTTTTGAACATTCATTTCTGAAGAAATTTGCTGTTTGACTTATAAATGGTGCATTGTCACTTTAAGAGCATTGAGTCTTTACATTCTCATAATGCTCTTTTCCCAGCTCTTGTTTACAAGCCTTGCTTGTTTGAGCTATATTGATATAATAATATTTGCAATAATATGTGTGATAATAAGTTGTTATAAGCAGCCTTTATTGTTTTGGAAACGGAAGTGTGTAATGACATGTTGCTTGTACCTTGTATGACGCCCTGGGCAACCACCACCCTCAGAATGAGCTTCATTCCACAGTTCCTGTCCCCTGACCTCAACCCCTTTAAAAACTTGTGGCGTGACATTAAACATGCAGTTTCTGAAGCAGAACAGGAACTGTGGAATGTAGTGTGTTCATTCTTGGCCTAAATACCTACTCATAGGTGCCAGAAGTTGGCTGACTAGATACTATCGAGATGTGAACCACTTATAAAAAGCAATGGTTCTGCAACTAAATATTAGTTCAGTGATTTAAAGTGAGGTTAAATTAGGGGGAAAATGCCAAAAATGTCAACACTTAATTTTTTAACAGACTAAATTCATTTTCTTTGCTTCATGTAAAAAATAATGCAGACTTACATCTGAAATATGGAAATAAAAAAATTAACACAATTTTGTTCTTTATTCACTTTAACATGCTGCTATTTATTTGAACACTGTAGGCTAAACGTTTAGAAATACGCCTAGGTTCTGATGTGTGACATTTCAGGCTACTCATGTCATTTAGTAGGCGAAATCAGCTGATAAGCCTAAGTAAAGTTAGACCTGCTAGGTGGTGGAGATTGAAAGAACCCAAAAAGTATCATCCTTGCATACGTAGTGCATTTTGACATAGTAAAAGTTATCGAGGAAGAGTGAAACACAGTTTGCAGTAAATGTGGGTGCCCCCTCGATCATTTGGTGCCCTACGCACAGTGTGTGATGCGCGTGGTGGTGCCCCCTCGATCATTTGGTGCCCTACGCACAGTGCGTGATGCGTGTGTTGGTGCCCCCTCAATCATTTGGTGCCCTACGCACAGTGCGTGATGCGTGTGTTGGTGCCCTACGCACAGTGCGTGATGCGTGTGTTGGTGCCCTACGCACAGTGCGTGATGCGTGTGTTGGTGCCCCCTCAATCATTTGGTGCCCTACGCACAGTGCGTGATGCGTGTGTTGGTGCCCTACGCACAGTGCGTGATGCGTGTGTTGGTGCCCTACGCACAGTGCGTGATGCGTGTGTTGGTGCCCCCTCGATCATTTGGTGCCCTACGCACAATGCGTGATGCGTGTGTTGGTGCCCCCTCGATCATTTGGTGCCCTACGCACAATGCGTGTGGTGGGAGCGGTGGCACTGTATAGGTTAGGAATTTCCCACTCAACAACCAACCCATTTTTACAATCAAAAACAAAATAACCAACAAAGCAAAAACATCACCAAGAGAACTAAATAAATCAATGACTTGTCTCTTCACGTTCCAAACATAATAGCCGGCGGATGTTTGAGGAATGTTCTGGAACCCTGGGAACAAACAGGCTGCAAATAGAAGCCCTAGACCCTGTCCTTGACTGACATTACTGTTTTGTCTTGCATTGTGCGTTTTTTCACATATTTATATTTCATGAGAACAAACATTAAGATAAAGAGGCAGCAGGATAGTACTATTTTGGCTACTCACACTGTCCTCTGCACTATCTCTCAAAGAGATGTTCTGATAAGCACAGTGACCACTGTATATGCTAATGTGCTATCTTTGGGTGGCCTGCTGGATTAAGGACTAATCCCAACATTTGGACGAGTCTCATGTCAATCACAAATCATGGATGTCCAACACGTGTCCCTCAAAAACGTGGAAATATCCACTCCTCTGACTCCACAGGCAGGTCTAAATGAGCGATATGGACGACGACGACAGACCTGCCGATTTTAACACCAGGCCGGCAGTCGGTTTCCCAAGCCTACACCCGTTTATCTATGCTTCATCATGCTCACCTCCCACAAGCACCCACTTCTTGAAAGGGTTGTGGTGGAGCATGCAGAAATGCATGCTGGGAAATTGAGTACACAAACTCCTCACAAAACCAAATTGACAGGTTCAAGGGATTGCTGTTGTTCCCATGTGGAATCCCCTCTTAGGTGCTCACAGATTTACCATCTGTGAGTGCTTATTATGCCTTTCTCAGTATGCAAAGCACTCGCCATACATTATAGATGAACATATCTCACGACCAGGGTCATTGCTAACCACACAATCGTGTTAAATGAATAAGTTTGTTATTTCCTCTAAGCACGTGAGTGAAGGCCTGGTGGGGCTGGTCTTGTCTTGTGACTTCCTGAGCTGGACTGCTCCATAAGCTGCAGGGCCATGCCGAGCTGCACAAGCTGCTGGGTCACTCCTAGTCAGCAAATCTGACATTTAAAGAAAACGGGGGTCAGCCAGCTCACTGGCCTTTTGGGTTCCCCTCCCACAAGCCTTGGGGACTGTTCGCAGTGCTGTCGTTCACCGCTGAAGCAACAACTTGTTTTGGTGGATAGCTGAAGCAGAAGATTTGTAGTTTGCATTAAAAAAAAAAACACTTCAAATACAATTCAGTGGTGCTTAATACCCAGCATGCTGCATGTGTGCTACACACACACACCAACTACAGTTCTGGGATAATGAATCCAATGACTGACTACAACACACCCAACATATCAAGGAGAACTAGCCTAACACATACTGTGGTGTTGCCTGGCTGCAGGGAAAATTATGATTTATGGATATGCTATAGGCATATTTTTAGGAATGTCAAGGGTTCTAAGAGTCACACTGCTCTGACTTAGAACTGAGAGTCCCCCTGAAACCAATTCTCTGAAGCTCATTCTCTACTTTGCCGATTGTAAGGCCCTCTCTGAGGTAAAGGGTCTGCCAGGAGAGTCAAACTGCATACTGTGTATCAACTGCAGTCAAAGTTACTGCTGACAGATTTCTTATCAGTGTATTATTTTTCCTGGCGGCCTTCCTAATAAGTTGCAAAAGGCTTTCGAGATAAAATGCTGTTCAAAGCATTATCAGCTTACAACTGCTGGCCCAAAAGACACCTGACATAATATCCATTGTACAAACACAACCACAGATCAAGGGAACAGTGAATTTATACAGCCTTGAGTTCCATGCAGTAAGCCGCCTCAGTAAACATGACAGGCGAGGAGCAAATCTCTTGTGCCAGTGCAATTGTTGTTGAGATACAACCCTTCTTTAAGTCATTGACTTCACAGACAGGTCTATTTGAAAAGCTCATTAAATATGAATATATGAAATATGAATTAGATGTGATAATTAAGGCTACACAGCTAAGGGCATGCATCCTCATGGAAACAGCAGAGCCTGGGATTTTCTGAGTTTATCATCATCATCTGTCTACGAAGTGGAATTCAGGATCTGTATAAGTGCCCCCTGCCACATTGCCTAGAGATGCCAAAGAGATTGCCAGGTGACAGGGGGTGGGAGATTACGAGATCATAATTTGTTGGGTTATCATTTTAATGGCATGTTCATGTAACATAGGCGTTGATAAAGTATACGTGTCTTAATGGTTTCCAATAAATATGTAAGTTTTTTAGACTAGTGAAATAGACTCACCTGGAAATAGCTAGGGTATTACCCAATCCATGTATTCAAAATAATGAGCTGAATGAATGAAACTACGACACTAATTCTAGAGACATGGCTATGGACAGAGAGATGTTGGTTTTCCTAAAATGACATTGCGACAACTCACCCTATCCCAGGTGATCCACTGATAAATGGCCTTGTCCAACTGGGGGTCTCCGGTAGCATGGCAATTTTGGTTAGCGTTCATATCGCCGTTATCTCCCATGGTGGCAATTTCCAGAAAATAAAACGATTTAACACGTCCTGGTTACTTCCACAGTTGACGTTAGCTTGCTAGTATGCACAACTGTTAACACAAAAATAAAAGGCAGATGCACAGTTATTTAGTTGGCTAAGCCATTCAATCCCATTTGCCAAATGGGTCAGTCAGTAGCGGGTGGCTCAGTCACAGTCAACGAGTAAAGTAACGTGACAAAATACCCAGTTAACTGTACGCTGTAATAAAGTCATCGGACCTTGACTGTGCCGCTGCCTTCTCGGAGCTTTGATGTCCTCTCAAAGTTCGGGTAGGCCTACGATTTCCAAACTCACTATAAAAAAGCCGACTATTCTCTGGTGATATGTACAGTGATATCAGAAACATCCCGCAATATCAACCATAAGTACATAACAGCTACGAAATGTGGTGACTGATCACGCACTCACGACGACCGCTTGCTAGCCACATGCTGGAAAACATAGCTGCTGCCGTTAGCTGCAAAGTCAGATAGATTACACTAATACTACAGTAGCCTACAGTTAGCTGAGTAACCACTGTAGGCTACAGCTTCCTCTGTTTCGTTAACCGAGCAAAGTATCTACATCTTCCATTCTTTTATTTATTGTAGTCCACAAAACATCAAATGCCGAGGCCGAAAAAACTGTCAAAAGAAGTTGTTTTGCTTCACTCGCTGGCTGGATTGGATACTTAGTTGCTACGATTTGTGTAGACATCGAGTTGCATTGTGGGAAACGTAGTTTTACGTCTTCACCACAAAATTGACCATTATTTCGTCGACAGATTTAAAGTGTTAATAGATTATAGCCTGGAAAAATCCAAACTCATTCATGAAGTGAACAGAGTCTGGTGACTCTCGATTGGGAAACGTTTACAACACTTCCATCGCAGCTTTGGTTCCTTTTTGTAGGCGAACCTCAGAGGTCTGTTAGGCTCGCCTAAACTTTACAAACTGACAATAAACAGCATCAACAGTCAGGAAATAATGTATGTGGGTCTATCTTTGCTGTAAATAATTGTTTTCCAACTACAGTTTTTTTTATGTTTGCAGGTGTTGCTGCTTCTGTTTATCCGTTTTGGTGTTGTCTTCCCTTCTCGTCGATGATTGGCCTGACATTTTTCTTGTCTGAGAGAAACAAATGGTGTTCCAGACCTCCTGAAAGAAGGTGTAGGTGGGCGGGGCCAGGCTAAATAGATTATGCGGGAAGAACAGAATTCAGGGGAGTTCATTTTTTTTACTGAAAAAAAATATTTTACTAACTATATAACATATCACATATAGTGATTTTTGATAAGCCATGCTTGAAAATGTATGGACAAATTGGCCTTCAAAATTAATATTGCCAGCACAGGTCGTATAGCCTGGAAATCCAGACCCACATCTAGAAAGATTTAGGGTTTGGCTATGCGTAATGAAAATGGCCCAACTCGAGGGGCGGCACCAAGCGTGCATGTGAAAATATCGCTGCACACAATTGGATAACACTACGACCAATGATTACTGACTGATTCCGGACTTTGACGTCGCAGCGCTATAGATAGATACTTTATTGATCCCCAGGGGAAATTCAAGCCTATATCACCTGTATACACCAATGTGATTGGTGCAGCTTGGCTCCAAGGGCATGGGTAATGGGCATCATTACTGATTGCCAGAGTGACTCGCTGAGCAAATTCAAATGATCCTTTCGCAAGAGCTCTGGATTTCCAGCTGGTCATATGCAAAAGCCTAAAATTGCTAAAGTGAAATATAACAATAAAGACTACTAATAGGCCTTACTAGTAGGCCTATAGCCTACTAGAGCTACTACTACTACTACTACAAGCCTACTACTACTATGCCTACTACTTATAAATTAATTATAATAATAATAATAATAATTGTTGGTGGTGGTGTTGTTAGAACATCAAGTAATCAATAACAACAGTCAGTGATTAAATTATATCATTAACACAACAATTTGGAAAATATCATATATTTATTAATTACTCTACAGAGAAATAACATCACAGTTTTAGCTTACGTAAAATGTCCAGAATTTATATGAATCCCATATTTGAACACCTGAAAACAAAATAATAATAAAATACAGCATCCTAGACAGTGCTCAAGTGGGACAAAATGCTTTTGTCTTTTTCTTTTTCATTGAGCCAGTTTAAACAAAGGGAAACTATGGAAGGGAAACCAATGACAAAAATAATGCCCCATATCCTAAGATACTCCTTTGTGAGTTCTGATTGAGCCCATGCCCAGGAGTGATTTATGCATAAAAGTACTGTACACGGTATTAACTCTTGATTTGAACAGGTCCACAGTAAAGGATATAGAAAGGAGTACTCATCAGATTCATAACACTGCAGTTACAGCTTACATGTGAGATAACATTGCAATATTTTCACAGTAAAGTTCTGGGGACCTAAATGAATAGTACAGCAGGAGACAGTGTAGGTAAGATCGTAACATATCACACACAAATAAAAAAACATCCTCATCATATTTAGCAGAAGCACACTCTAGACGTTTGCATTGATGCTTGCTTAATGGTGTATATCTTATGTTTACATGGAAATCCATTTCATCAATTGGAGAAGATTATGCAGACAACTAATTATATTTGAAAGACACTGGCCTGTCAAGTCACAGAAGATGACACAGGCCATCCCTTAATTATGCAATGAAAAGATATAGAAAAATCACAAGACAAATCATCAGTGTATTCTCTCATAAGAGGATGAAGGGTGAATCAGTTCAACTTTACCCACTACACCCTAATATTCCCTGCTAGCATGACGTCAGTCGTTTGGTTGATGACTCAAACATAGCACAACATAAACACTAAATCAATGTAAGAGACATTGTTGGGCTGAAATTAACTTAATTAAAGAATTCAAAATCCATGGGCTCAGTCTTTTTGTTGTGATAGATGCTTATCACAAAGGCAGTGTGGAACAGTGAAATAAAAAAGACATATAAAAAGAAAACATTTCCTGACCACAGTTGTAAACCACTGTAGAAATAAGCAAGCTTTGTTTGACCAGTATGTGACAATTTTTAGTTCAGTACTGCTGTTTTTGTGATGATTTATTAATTGGTGGTTCGTTTTTAGTTTTAGTTTTCCCAAAATTGGTATTTCCAAATACTCTTGAGGTTTACAAGTCTGATCAGCGTTCATTTTCCTTTAACTAAAGTAAACAAAAAACAAAAACAAATACGAAGCACGAATATGGACAAGCTGCCACATAATTTCACCAGGAAACCGACTGAAATAAAGAGGGGAATTCATTTGGACCCGTGTGATGAGTGATTTTGCACCCTCCCACTTGGTACAAATCACTCAAAAAGTCTTTATTCAAGACAATGTGTGACATCTCACTGATATGCAGTGCATAAGCCATTATGAAATAATGCATACAAATTGCATTCCTAAATAAGTTTTGTTCCTTAGAAAGACTGAGGGGCAGATGTACTATCGCTTTTGCACCCACTTGAGGCGTATTTTTGTCGCAACGTGCACATAAAAACATGGCGTGGTATGTACAAACAGGCCGCACTTGGGTAAAACCACAGACTGCCTGTCACAGGAGCCGAGAATGGCAATTTGCACTTTTCCGTGTCATGCATATGCATTCATAGGAGGGTCAGGGGAAAGTGGGAGTTTTGTGTAAAAAGTAAAATGCGCCTAATTAGGTATTCCCCTGTCCATGAAAGCCTACTTCTTTTTTGCGGTGAAATATTTCCGCCTTGTAAAAGCAGGTGTTAATCCAAATTGCAGTTAAATGAGTCAATAAGAAAAACTTTCAAAGACAACAGAATCGTTACTCAGAGCACCAGTTTTGCATCTTTGTACTTTATCAAAAGCAACCTTAACTTTTGCTGGCCTTTCGAATGTCTTACTTTCACTTTCACGTCATCCACTTAAACTTTCCTACTTGCTAGATTTGACCAATCTCCCATAGCCTACATGCACAAGTAGTTTGAGTAGAACCACTGCTCTTCATTATCTCCTGCTTGTTGACATCTTATCATGTATGGTATTATTTCATGATGGTTAAACATTTGATTCCTTTTAATGTTGTCATCAGTTAACCTCATCCAACTGCGCTTGTGATTGAAGTATGGCGTTCAGTTGTAAACATTTGCAAATTGTGGTAGGGGGGTGGAGAAAGGCGCTGATTACCCAATGAATGGCAGGTTTGATAAATACCACGTAAAATGAAGAAGCACAGCGTACGCTTTCTGCGGGTTGGCCATGGCGCTGATAACGCTGCGTTCGCAAATCTACGCAAATCTGGCACCCTGAGTAAAGAAGTGAGCTTTATCATCAGGTTGCAGCAAGTCAACAGAGATACTTGTTTATACATTCACTACTCTCTGGATCACTGTTTATCTGGCCCTGAAGACTTTTAGGACTTTTAAAGCTTTGTGCTATGAACCAAACTATAAAAAGACCATGCCATGTATTCATACACTCAGGCAGATTTCATTTTGATTGTTCGTTGCTGATTTGGTTTCCAGACAAGTCTATTGTGCCATCATGACCAGTGTGTGATCTGATGGCTGTTACTGTCTTTAGAGTTTTGCCTAATGGTTTATCTGACCGAGAAGAGTCCAGCTCTCCCCTACTGTGGTCCTGCCCCATCCCTTGTGGTATTCATCCACAGACACGAGACAGAGATAAACACTACTGCCTTACCTAGCATTCAAGACAAAGAGAAAGTCCTATACTTATGCACAAACCCCAAACAGACTGAGGGAGCTCCCATTTTTGTTTAGGGGTGATGGGGGAGTTCAGTGAAAAGTGCATAAGTCCTCCACTTCACAATCAACCACACGGGGCAGCAGAGGACACATTGCACAAGTTTACTATGTCACATTCATCACAGACTCTGTGGACGCTCTGCCGAGACCGCCGTGCCCAGCTGGACCGGTCACTATGAGATGTGCTTCAGACTGCCCTGCCCAAAACCCAAAAGCAGACAGCATGCACAAGGAAACCCCCTGGGCTCTCTGTGTGCTGTCTCCCCGACGTCAGGCTCATATATATGCAGTGTGTGTGTGTGTGTGTGTGTGTGTGTGCAAGGTTTGAGGTCATGCTATGTTAAGGGAAAGATGGCCTCCTTGAGTTTTTTGTCTTCCCTATATCAAAGGCATCCTCTTGTTGTCCGTCTGCCTCTCAACGCTCCATTCTGTGCCCACTCTGTGACCACTCCTGCCCTCTCCTGCCCTGTCTATCTCTCGGCGTTGATCTTGTAGCGCAGGACGAAGTAGGCTGAGAGGCGCAGGGTTATGAAGAAGATGCCCAGCACAATGAAGTCCAGGTAGAGCTTGGCGTCCTCAACGTCCAGCTCCTTCAAAATGGCCTCGGATTTCTGAAAGTGACAGATCTCGTCTTTTTCGCAGTGAAGGTCCTCCCGGTCCAGACCATAGATGGACAAGATGACCCCCTCAAAGCCGTACCTGCAGGGAAGGCAGGGACGAGGATTTTAGTGAAGCTCTCTCGGTTACTGTTGGTTACAGTTTGGGGCAGCCGTGGCCTACTGGTTAGCGCTTCAGACTTGTAACCGGAGGGTTGCCGGAGTATATATACTTATACTTATACGTTACTGTATATTTCACATTTTGGGAAGTTTCTTCATATTGAGAGAAAAGACTGTAGGCCCTTGTTTCAAAGCTGAAACTGCGTTGATATTCTGCTTAAATGGACATCAGAATCAAAATGTCCAGAATAATGAGCATTGTAACATTAAAAATTATATTGTTGGCCAGCAAATGGCAAACAATTACTCATCTGGGAGACTTACCTGACATATGAAATATCTGGGTGACTCACCTGACATATGAAATGTACGACATCCATTGGAGGTATGCCGGTATTGTGTCAAAACTGACGAAGAAGCCAGAAAACAGCAACACTGGAATTGCGGTCACTGGACCGACAAACGTCGCCACCTGGGATGAAGAAATACATTGGCCTCGTCAATATAAACCCCAGAGTCAGCCATTTTAAATATAGTCACTACACGTCAGGCAAAACAACAGGCTATCATTGTTTTCACTCAGTATCAACTTCCAAGCACAGCTCCTCATTAAAACCTCCATAGTTTCACTAGTAGCTGAGTCAACGTCTGGCTGAAATTACATCTGGGCCAACTGATGCTATTGGACTTTCACCGTAACCGCAAAGCACAATAGGTCTGAGTCGGAGGACTTTGAGAAGCTTCGAAACACTCGCCTGTAAAGAGGTGGACGCAGCGCCTATCAGCAAGCCCAGGGACTGGGCAACCAGGGAGGTCAGCGTCCCCAGGGACAGGAAGAGGATGAAGCGGACGGCGTCCGAGGGTTGAGAGGTCATCCAGTAGACTATGGAGCAGTATGCCACCGGGAACACCACCTTCACAGCAAGACATTATTGCACATTAACACCACCTTCACAGCAAGACATTATTGCACATTAACACCACCTTCACAGGAAGACATTATTGCACATTAACACCACCTTCACAGGAAGACATTATTGCACATTAACAGGAACACCACCTTCACAGGAAGACATTATTGCACATTAACACCACCTTCACAGCAAGACATTATTGCACATTAACAGGAGACGTTAGGGTTAGGACTAGTGACTGCAAAAAAAGCTATATGGTGTACCGTTGTCATTTCTAACAAGCATCAATGACAATGATTTGTCAATGACTGATGAAAAAAAATCCCTCACAAACCCCTCAATCCCTCAAATGTGGTGGTAAAATAAGAGGTGGTTAATCTATGAATTGTGTGATGGTGACTGTGACATGCAGTATCAGATTTAAAAAAAAGGCATTCAGAACATGTTTGATAATTCGCTTTGGACAAAGGCGTCTGCAAAATCCCATAACCATAATGGTGGAGGTTATTGTCCAATGTTTATAACAATAGCAGTGGTATTAAATAGTCCCTAAAGTGTTGATGAGAGTGTATATATTGTGAATGTGGATAATACAGTGTGCTTTTTGAATGTTAACAGTTGCAATTGGTGAATAGACTCTTTTGAGAGATAGATAAACTCTAATAAGAGGTGGATAAACTATTTCTGAAATTTCAGAGGTGTATAAACTGTGTTTACTTGCGTTTAGCTTCTAATACATCCCTGTCTATATGGTTTCATTTCATAGTTTACATGATACAAAAGAATAATAATAACATACATATTAAAAGCACTTCCTATTAATATCATTAGTAGCATCACTTTATTTTTGGAATGAGAAACTGTGTGAAATGCCCCAGAGTGGAGTTATATAACGGCAGTGTGGGATTTGGTTTAATCAGGACAATGGCATTCTGACCTGCAGCGCAAATTCATCACGTTCTCCAGCTATATATTTAATAACTCCAGTGCAATGGCGCTGGCAATTACATTTTGGGATAAAAATACTGATGCCCACTTTTATCCCAAAAGCTATAATCGGAGACAAAAGGGTGCCCTTACCTGAAAAGGAACATCAGCCATGGTCTTTGCCAGATAGTAGGCCTTTAGGCTGTACCAGTAGTTTAAATGCTCACGCAGAAACACACCCATCTCCAAAGGAACTACAAAACACAATTAAGACAAAAAGTGGATTCATTTTCATTTCTTTCTTTGTCATGCAGATGATTTAATGATCTAACCCATAGTTACTGTAGCCATATGATGACTAAGTTTGATATATATATTTAGACAAAGAAAAACAGGAATATATTATTATTATTATTCCCTGGCAGAAGAAACCTATTAGTCAAATAGAAATGCACCATAAATCATAATCTGGCAAGAGGCATAATCTGAAGAGGGTTCTAGGCAAAGATTCTAGAACAGAGCTCTGTTCTAGAATCTTTGGTTGTAGGTGTGTGTTAAACGTGGCGATACTCACAGGTCAGCACGGTGGGCATGAGGGCGGCGAACATCAGGAAGAGCATGGAGAAGAAAAGGAAGCCAGAGTTACTCAACACCTTCTTCGCCTCGTTGCCAATCCCCAGGTAGAGCAGTCCAATCAGGATGCCGATGCCGATGTGAGACATGATTCTCAAGTGCGTCAACACCTGGTCACAAGAGGAAGGAACGTGAGGGAGAGAGAGATAGAGAGAGGGAGAGGAAAAAGAGAGAAAAAGAGAGAAAGATGGGGAGAAAGAGAGATAAAGATGGAATTAGTCAGAACACAAGCACACACAGAAAGAAAGTGCACATTTTTGTTCACTAGCTTTTTCAAAATTCCATTTTGAAATTAGTGTCCTGTTGTTCTGGCTTATGCTTACAACTGGTTCTGTTGCATCTCCGCAGAAGCCTTACTTAACGGTTGGTTAGTGACATCATCTGTTCTTGTTTTTCATTGCATAACTAGGTTCCTGTCTGAGTGAGAGGCTGTTTGCGTTGGTATAGTGTTATTGCAATACCTCTCCTGTCCACAGGGTGGCAGTGTGTCTTACCGAATCGCGCAGGATGCTGATGAACGTTCTCTTGAAGAGGATGCAGAACTGCGTCATGCAGCTGGCTGAGAAACTGTGGCAGCCCTCGGAAGAGGACGAGTCCTGCAGGAAGAGAGTGATGCCCTCATTACATCTCTTACACAGAACCAACTTACAGCTTTCATTAGCAATTATAATTTTTCATTAGGCTTATGATTGTACCCAATGCAGCACAAACAACACAAATGTGTTTTGTCTATAGGCTCTACTTAGATCAGGCATAATTTACAATAAAGGAAAAATCCATTTTCAAAACCAAATTTTGTTAGAAATGCAAAAGTTTCATATAATATGACTGCATACAAAATAAAAAGGTTGTCTCTAGTAACATTTCTTCCAAATAATTCTCTTAAGAAACTAATATTTCAGTTTTCTCCCAGCGTGTTTTGTTGAGGTGTAATTCCAAGAGGCCCGTACCTCATCTGAAACCCTGTGCCACAGGAAGGGGTTGAGAGGGCCGTTCCCGTTCATCTCGCTTTTGTAGTCCTTCTCACACTTCCTCTCCTGCACGGCCTTCACCAGGCGGGCCGTCTGGTCCCCGTACTCGCCCGAGGCCACCTCCATCACTGGGTCACAGGAAGCAGGAGGAGTGTTAGAAGCGGAGCTGGAGTAGGTCCTACGTAAGATCCTCTCCATGTCTGCCCTTCTCCAGACACACCTGACTGAGATCAGGCTCAGTGGAGGGCCCTTTACAGAAGTGAGCTTGAACATAAACATCACCTGAACCCTGTTCCTAACCCTAAACCCTAGGATGGACAAAAGTCTGCCAACTGAATGTCTGTATGAAACACCATGATTGCTATGGCCATTGCCAGGGGCGCTGCTATAATATTTGGGCCCTATGAAAGACAATAATTCTGGGGTTCTCCATTAATATATAATATTATGGGGGGGTGATCTCTGGGGGCCCTCTGTCAGTGCTGGGCCATTAGAATCGTCCTAACCCCCCCGCAGCGCCCCTGACCATTGCCGTATAGACCTTTTCAACAATAAAAACAAAAACAATGCTTGAACGTTCTATTTGGTTCCCAATCTACTTCCTCTGCATTAAGATAACATATGGAATGTTAAAACGGAAGCCTTGTGGGGCCAACTATGATGCTGATAATGGAACTCTCTTGAAAGGGTCTTGAAAAACGAGTTTGCTCACCGAAGTCGGCTGGGTTGTGGTATGTGGGGCAGTTGAGGCCAAGGTCCCTGAGGTAGGGCACCAGGCTGGACACCCTCCCCCTGTATATGCACTGGCCCTGGCTCAGGACATACAGCTGGAGGACACGAGACAGACAAGAACCAGGTCAGGGTTAGGGTTAGCAGCATTAGCATTAGTATACCAACATGACTCAATGCTCAATATCTGAATCTAAATCTCTCATATCTGTGACATGTGCACTTCTAGACAAATGTACAGCAAATTCTCATCCAATAGGTAGGTATAGTACCGGTAGTGCTTAGCTAAAATTAAGGTGTGTTGGGGGACTTGGTCAGGAATCTCAAAAATGTATGTGGGATATTGGGCTAGGCTACATAGTGTTCAGAGTGATATCTTCCAAGCTTGACCTGAGGCCTTATCGACAGACAAAATTGGTACGGACTCTAGTGACTGACCACAAAAATCCCTAGAAAGACATCACAACTAAGAAATCTTGGTGGCAAGCTTCACCTGGTGTCTAGAGCCCATACAGTATAACTACACCCTGTGCTGGGCAGCAGTGGTCTAAGAAGAGCTCTGTGTGTCTGTGCTGTGGTGTGTTGTGTTGTGTTGTGTTGTGTTGTGTTGTGTTGTGTTGTGTTGTGCTGTACTGTAATGTGCCGTGTGTCTGTGGCATGCTGTGTGCTGGGTCACCTTGTCAAAAAGCTCGAACAGCTTGGCACTGGGCTGGTGGATGGTGCAGATGACGGTGCGGCCGCCCTGGGCCAGAGCCTTCATCAACGAGAGCACCTGGAAGCACGAGGAGCTGTCCAGACCACTGCACACACACACAAACACACACACACACACACACACACACACACACACACACACACACACACAAGAGAGGAGGCCATTTAGACAAGGAATCCTCAGAGACACCTCAGACAGTGCCTCAGAGAGAGAGGGGGGATTCGTGCTGTCTGAGAATGCTCGTCTGTCTGGGTGTCTGGTGTGTATGAACAATCTCAAGGACTGATCAACACTTCACAAAGATGAATCCAAATCCCAAGACCTGAGCCCCATCCCTTCCCCTCTCTCTCACACAACACACACAGGACACACTGTGAGGATTAAGACCCTGAACAGACTCAGGGCCTTCTTCAAATGTAGCCTTGAAATGTCTTTAGAGGTACTGCTGTCTGGTATGGGGGCACCAGAGAGAACCGCTAAATGCTAAATGCTAACTTATTTTTATACTTAATGTGGAAGAATAATTAAGCATGCAAACTGCAAAGAGATGTTCTACTCAAAATTGTGGTCTCTCAAAAGAAACTATAGGGGTGTGAACATGTATTTAAGTCTATTCTAAAGTATTGGGTTTCACACAAATCAGCCGTGTCACACCCTTGGTAATATAGTCCGAGGCCCTGGCGGGATTAAGCTGATTTTTGGCAGAGGTGCCCGTAAGCCTGAGCAGATGAGCTAAGTGAGATTGGGAGCACACTTGGCCGTGTAAGTGAGAGAGTGAAAGAAAGAGAGGGAGAGAGAGATAGAGAGAGAAACAGAGAGAGAGAGAGAGAGAAAGAAAGACAGGGAGCAGGGAGAGTGGGCAAGAGAGGGTAAGCAGATGATTGGGGGGTGAGGGCACTGAACTCTTTCAGCCCTTTTCCCTCCAGAGCACTGAAACAGCACCACTGGCTCATCACAACACAGAACACACACACTTCTACAATGTTCCTCTTTAGAATCAGAACTGACTCTGATCCGGTTCTGAAAGATTTTGATTATAAAAAGATTCTAGAACACTCTCTTGGAGTTCTAGTTCTTCTTGGAACCCACTTTCAACTGTTCCCATTAAATATGCCTTGTCACTGCAGAAAGGGGATCGGTGAGGGACGTGTCCATTGCACTGGATGTTTCCTGGATAGCAGATGCCTTCAGTGCTTGGATCTGGCCCTGATCTGGCACAATGTCTGACACTATATGAGCGTGGACGACTTACGATGTTCAGTTTCTTCTTGAAAAACGTTCAGTTTCTCCTTGTGTGACCCGACTGTTTGCACAAATTTCACGAGTTTCAGGATGTTCTAGAATTAATTTCGGATGCGCTCTCTGGAGTGTGAGTTCCCATGAGGGTGAAGGGGGGGGGGGGGGGGGGGGGTGCTTGCTTTTTAGAGGCAGATAGAATTACACACACACACACACACACACACACACACACACACACACACATCCAGGGATATGAAGCATTGTTTATTGATTGCCTAATGGGCCCTCATGGGAGGGCCTCAGTTAGATGCTTCCGTTTCATGTATCAGCAGGGAGAATTATAGAAGCTAGCTGACAACACGTTTCAATTTAACTACATATCTAAAAAAGTCCTGCTTGCCTTCCACTTCAGGGTTGTAAATTATTTATTCCTCAATTTGTGGTATTTCATGGCTGTTGACTAGTGGACTGGTCATTGTTGACAGTGTCCATTCTTCTGGGACACAAACAGGGTTGGAGTAAAAGCTAACAAGTGCATGCAAAACTGGTCTGATCCTGTTAGCATGTAAAGATATAAGTAGCACACAGTGGCACACACACACACACACACACACACACACACACACACACACACACACACACACACACACACACACACACACACACACACACACACACACACACACACAGCCACATACACACCTTATACTGGGCAGCTTACCTGGTGGGCTCATCAAAGAACATGACAGGTGGGTTGTTGACGAGCTCCAGGGCGATGGCCAGACGCTTCCTCTGTCCACCTGAGAGGTTGGACGTCCGTGTTTTGGCACACTCAAGAAGGCCCAGAGCGGTAAGGATCTCCCTCACCTGAAACCAATCATAAGCAGGCAAGCACACAGGGACACATACATGTGATTTTCCAAAACACATAAACAGGTGAGTGAGGTTTCATGATCCACTTAATAAAAAGCTATTTGTGCACAGGTATTCCCAGTAGCCATAACAGAATCGTCTAGAAGGGATGCCAAAATAGTAGCTGGCCCTAATGTCCATTTTAAGCCACACAATGGCAACGGGATTAAGGCAACCACTTAGAACAGGGAGACCAAGGAGGTTCCCACGGCACACACACGCACGCAAGCACACATACACACACACACACACACACTTACCATCTCTCTCCTCCCCTCCTCCTTTTCCTGGAGTTTAAGATTAGCAGACACCTGAGAGAGAGAGAGAAACAGGGCCAGAGATTTAGACGGTGCTGACTGCGTTTAAGCAGAGCAGAGAGCTTTAGACGTAAGCCGTCTATTTGCCACTTTTCCACAGAACCTCTACCATACAGCCAATCAGGGGCAGCCGAGCGTCAACACCAACGTTCCAAAAACAAAGGAAGCTTATCTGTCTGGGGCCTTTGCTTCCCTGTTTGCTGGCTGACATATCTGTGAGAACCACTAATGTACGTGGGGGTCCAGTGTTGAATAGGTGTCCTAGAATATGCCCGTAAGTATACATATTTATAACTACAGAGCTTGTGTGTGTGTGTATGTGTGTGTGTGTGTGTGTGTGTGTATGTGTGTGCGTGTGTGTGTGCGTGTGTGTGTGTGTGTGTGTGTGTGTGCGTTTGTGTGTGCATGTGTGTATGTGTGTGTGTGTGTGTGTGTGTGTGCAGATTGGTCTTCTCACCATCATGGCCTCCTGTACAGTTAGATGAGGAAGGAGCATATCATCTTGCATAATGTAGCAAGAGACTTTCCGGAAGGAGCGCAGATCGCGAGGCTGTCCATTGATCAGAATCTCTCCTTTCATGCCCGTTTCCCTACAAGCCACACAAGAACAAACAAACAAACAAACAAACAAACAACAGCCCTGTTATGTGGATTAATCAAAGCCCACTTAAAAGAGACATTAGTGTTATAGCCATAGCTTTAGCTATTAAAAGGCTAAAGGGCTCTGTGAAGGCCATGTCTATCTCTCATCTCATACACAACCATGTTGGCCAATCAGCATGAAGCAGCCACTGGCTATAGAACCCTTATGTCTGCGGAAGCAACACTGTTGCTATTCCTTTCATTTATGTTCCTGCGGTGACTGAATTCCACAGTTTCCATGGAAACAAAAAGTTGTTGACCCAGTTCTGAGGATAGATGTGAACACCAACTAAGGGTCTAACATACAGCACATAACATACTGCTTCTCTGCTGCTAAGAAGTCAGTTTTAGAGGTTGTGTTCTATGGAGTTGTGTAATACCATACGGCAAGCTCCTGAGGTGGTTTGATTCTCTAGGGTCAAAGGTCGGCAAACACCCAGTAGCAAGACCATTCTGTTTAGCGAGCACGGTGACTAAGTACTCCCACTAAAAGGTAATAATTTCACTCTGCGCACAGCACTGCTTGTTAGATAACCACCCAAAAGTAGGGCTGAGCAAACCCATGTCTCCCCCGTGAGATCCAAGAGCAATATGAAAGAGCACAAACAACACAAAAACATCAAAGAAACGCTTCAGACTCATTCCCCATCACTTCACACTTCATATGGTCAACTTCAAAAGCCGTGTGGAGAGAGAGTCGGTGTGCAGTACAGTCAGGAAAGCAGAGTCAGTGAAGCAGTATGGTTCACTTTGTCATGTTGGAAGATTAATTCTACCCTGATGAGGGAAGAGGTTCATTTAAATGATTTTAGCATAAAACTTCAGCATACCAATCAATGTATAATAACCTGCAGGGCCCTGACTGAGAGAAGGTGACTGATATAGCAGATGCTTTTGTCCAGAGTGACACAGACTGACAATTACACGCTTAGCAATTGACCCCATGTGGACAGACTGTCAGGCTGCCGCTCCACTCCACACCTATAAGCTCCACTCCACACCTATATGCTCCACTCCACACCTATAAGCTCCACTCCACACCTATATGCTCCACTCCACACCCATATGCTCCACCTATATGCTCCACTTCACACCTATATGCTCCACTTCACACCCATATGCTCCACTCCACACCTATATGCTCCACTCCACACCCATATGCTCCACCTATATGCTCCACTTTCACACCTATATGCTCCACTTCACACCCATATGCTCCACTCCACACCTATAAGCTCCACTCCACACCTATAAGCTCCACTCCACACCTATTTGCTCCACTTCACACCCATATGCTCCACTCCACAACCTATATGCTCCACTCCACACCTATATGCTCCACCTATATGCTCCACTCCACACCTATATGCTCCACTCCACATCTATATGCATCAGTATGATATCTCACAGCCAACAGTCTGTGCGGTACATTTCAAAGCCATATACTATGTCCTCTTTGGTCAGCTTCAAAGGCATGAATGCATCACTGGGGGGGGGGGGGGCGTCAGAAAGACACCTACGCTCATTCACACACACACACACACACACACACACACACACACACACACACACACGCTCACCTGTATCCTGCCAGGATATTCATCAGGGTAGACTTGCCGGCTCCTGAGGGGCCCATGATGGCCCACCAGGTCCCCGCTGGTGAAGCTCCCAGAGATCCCTTTCAGGAGGGTCTTGTAACCTGAGACCCGACAACACAAGAGAGAGGGGGGGGGGGGGGGGGGGGGGAGGAGAGAAAATAGAGGGAGGGAAGGGAGGAAGAGAGAGGAGGAAAGAAAGACATTACATTACATTACATTTGGCTGACGCTTTTTAACCAAAGCGACTAACAACATGGTAAACAGTAAGTTTTAGAACAATTCTCACAATTTTAGGACAGTTTAAAAAAAACATTAGAGTACAAAAGACAGGGAGGGAAGGGGGGAGGGAAGGAGAGAAAGAGAGAGAACATTAAATGACCTTTGTACTCGCTGGTCACAATAGAGGGCCAGGGCAGGGCACCACACCACTGGAGCTCTAAGCTCTAAGCTCTAAGCCACCCTGTGGTGCCGTCCTACCTGCTTTCCCATATACAGGCCTCTTTGTGCTCCACTGTGAAAGGGCCTTTTTTCTTTTACCTTCGCTTTTTCTGCGTGAATGCACCTTTTTCGCTGGTGTGTTTTATTACACCATAAGCTGGCGCTCACCTTTTACTGACCCTGTGTCTGTGTGTGTGTGCGTGTGTGTATGTGTGTGAGTGTGTGTGTCTGTTCAACAGTTCCTCTCCAGTTTCTGGATAAGCCATGACCTGGTGGGTACAGTCTATGCTTTTCTGCATCCCTCTTCCTTCTCCTTTGTTCGCCACATAATGCATTCTTGTGCAAATTAAGCATTAAGTGAAGCCGTCTGGATGCACCTGCACCCACTGCACACATACACACAGTTCTCTAAGCCATCCTGCTGATGCACAGGACGTTACCTGGGGCCATTTCATCAGGGATCCAGATATTCCACTGGCATCCCATCCCGGCAGAGGGCATGATGGGAAACATATCAAATGACCAGTGTAGGCATGTTCATCTTAATAACCTTAAAAATTGTAAATCAGGTTTATTGGCCAAGTATACTTGCATATACAAGGAATTTATGCTCCGCATTTTACCCATCCGGGGGTAGCGTACAACACACCCACACACAGTGTACTTCCCATTCAACACACACACACACACCCTCAGAGCAGTGAGCACACTAGGAGCACACATACACACCCGGAGCAGTGGGCAGCCTTAATCGTGGCGCCTTGCTTAAGGGCACCTCATCCGTGGATGTGGATGTGGATGTGGATGTGGGAGAGTGCTGTTCAATCACTCACATCCACATTTTTCCTACCAGTCAGGGATTGAATCAGCCACCCTTTGTCGGATTCCTTAACCAGTAGGCCACGGATGCCCCTAAATATGTCCTCATGGGTACTGCACTGTACACCGCAATCCATGCTCAACAAGATACTGTATGTTCTGAGGTGTTTTCATGATATTTCTGGGCAAACTGTCTCCCATTCACATTCACTCTCTGTTCAAAAATCCTGCCCCCTTCTACATTCTGAAATCTCATTATGTAATGTTACCTATTGCACCTTTAAAATAACTGCTCTGTGTTACACGTACAAGAGAATGACTCAAAGGGAGAGGGCTGGAGAGAGAGAGAGAGAGAGGGAGATGTCCGATAGTGACCTGCTATTTATCTAATGATGGATCAGAGTGCTAATCCAGCTGGTTCCAGTGGCTGCCAGTGTAATTGGATTTGGGGTTATAATCTCTCCGAGCGATACACAAATACCTCCGACCTTCCCTGTCCTCTCCCGGCAGCACAGAGGCAGAGTGTGCCACGCACCGCTCGGAGAATCCTCCCCAGCAGAGGGGGAATGCCCGGCAGTAACCCCGCCATGGCGGCACAGAGGTTAAAGGTGAAGTATGTCACTTTTGTTGTTGCCAAAAACGTCATGGGTCATCATAAAGGTCTAGAATAATTGATGTAATCCCAAAGACACACAATATAAAGGTAATGGGTATTAAAATTCAGGTTCATTCATAGTTCAAGTCCATGATTATGATTTGCTCATTCGCTTTGCATCGTGCATAACAACGCCCCTTAGCTGTTCTAAAATCACTAGAACCTACGGCCTAACAATGCCCCTAAGCTGTTCTAAATTCACTAGAACCTACGGCCTAACAACGCCCCTAAGCCTGTTCTAAAATCACTAGAATTTACCGCCTCTTGGGGCTTCTTGCGGAAATGTGCAGTGGTTCTAAATGTGCAGTGGTTCTACATGTGCAGTGGTTCTACATGTGCAGTGGTTCTAAATGTGCAGTGGTTCTAAATGTTACTAGTGTAATTATGGCTTTAGAACTGCACCATTGCCGGAGACAACAAGCATTGTTTAGAAAAAAAATATCATAATAACAAAACTACATATGGCACCTTCAAAGAAACCTCAACCCAACTTGTGTAGACCATGTAGTAGTCTGGGTTTTTACTGTAATCAAGCACGCAGTGCAAACTGAAGCACTGAGGTGACCTGTCCCAGGCGCAAGGACAGAACAGGGCGGTCATTATGCATAATAATGGATATGGGTTGAGGTGTTCGACTAGCCTCTCATTTACAGAAGTCACATAGTCATGCGTAGTACATAATGGGCACAGGAGGAGTCAAGGCCACTGAGAGCAATGGCCGGGACTGGGATTGACCAGACCAAGGTGTCCACTCTCCACTGAGAGACGGAGAGCTCATGGTGCAATCAGGTGTGGGCAGGTGACTCAGCACTCTCTCTCTCTCTCTCTCTCTTCTGCTGGTGCTCACCATGAGGGCAACAGCATGCCTCCCAATGGACCGCCTGTTTGAGTGCACTACTGCGGCTTAACTTGAACTGGCTAAGCATCTTAGAGAAGGATGTGGCATTGTGGGCTAATGACAGCTTTGAGTTCTTTGACACGACGCCATCATACACTGCAGCCATTGGCCCGGGGCAGATGTGCCATACTGCTTTTCAAGTTCACGGCAGTGGGGGCTCAATCTCCACTGCAGAGATATTTGTTGAAATGATTTGTTTCATGTTCGATGATTTTATTCTCCCAGCGCTGCCCGCTGAATAGTAGACACCAGAATAGGGGCAGAGGTGCATGAGAAACATCTTTCCATGACGCATGGCTGACTACATTACCGTAATACACTGCAGGGAGAGAGAGGGGGAGAGAGGGGGAGAGAGGGGGAGAGAGGGAGAGAGAGGGGGGGAGAGGGGATATAGAGAAGATACAGAGAGAAAGAGTGCATAGAGACAGACAGATAGAGAGAATGAGAGAGCAATGGAAAAGGGAGATGAATACTGTGAGTGAATGAGTGAGTGAGGCATAGAGAGAGAGAGAGAGAGGAGAGAGAGAGAGAGAGAGAGAGAGAGAAATGTCTGAAGAAAGAGAAAGACAGAGAGGCGATGCAAGAAAGAGAGATGAGTGAAAAATATGTGAGTGTGTGAGAGAGGGATGGAGAGAGGGATGGAGAGAGGGATGGAGAGAGGGATGGAGAGAGTGATATGACTGAAGAAGGAAATTGAGTGAGATGGAGAGACTTTGAACTGGACACAGGAAAAGAGAGAGAGAAAGGAGAGAAAGAGTATGTGAGAGGATGAATGAGAGGGGCCAACCACAGAGATGGACAGAGAGAGAGATAGAGAGATAGGAGAGAGGGCAGTGAGTGAGTGAATGAGT
>NC_055971.1:30785098-30840098 GCF_018492685.1 Alosa sapidissima
AAATCAAAACTAGTTGGAGAAAGTCAATGAATTTGGTTCCATTTGACTGTCATAAACATCCACATACAGCACCTGTTTGCACCTGTTGTACATAGGCCACCACCTTTCTACACTTTACATACTGTTTACACCAGGAAGCTACCAGAGATGTCCAGAGAAGTATCAGAGAAAAAAAAGACTTAAAAACAAAACAAACATAAAAACACAAAACCCAATTTATTTTGGGTTCACAGGAGACAGCATTAATCTGGCCTGATGATCCTGCTGACCACATGTCTATTTAATGGCTGGGGAGCGATCTCCCGTTCAGAGCGGCCGACAGATGAGCTGTGGACAGAGGTCAGGTCGGCACAACACAACACAACACTGACACACTGGTGGCCCAGAGGGTCACTCAATAATACCCAGACCGCCGGCCAGCCAGAGTAAACACCCATCTGCAGCCAATCCACAACCACGCAAAATGCTCCGTAATGTAACATCCAAATCCAGGGCAGAGAGAATTTTATTTGTCCCTATTAAGACTTTGCATGACAATATAGGCCCATGTGGGTTGCTGCGCTATGTGTGAACTAGATTTCATGTTTTGTTTCTGTGATGCTTTGCGAGGAACAGATGCCTCAGGATTAGGCACTACTATCCAGACCATACGTGCGCCTAAAAGAGGCCGAGCATAGTCAGACATTTTCCTCTCCTGTAACTGACCAGCGTTGCAGTAAAACAGAAAGAAAAACAAAAGAAAACTGTGGATGAGCATGACGATGAGAATGTCGATGAGAATGTCGATGAGCGTGCTGTTTTTCCTGCGCGGCATCTCCTCTTTCAGTTCTTATCTTAACAAGTGCACAGCTCATCGCTCCATCCTCTTAACCCTCCCCCCTCCACCCTCCTCCTCCACCACCCCCACGCTCTGAGGTTACTGCAGTTTGTTGACCGATAGTAACCGTCTGAGCAGCGCCCGCAGAGCCTGGCTGCCTTACTCTGCCTGCTTGCTGTTGCAGTCTGACTGAAGCCCTCGATCACTTTCCTCCTCGTGTCGCGTGTGGGTTGCAAAGATGTGTTGGGCACGTCGGTTTTCGATTGCAAGGCAAGTCAAGAACGTCGGTGCCAAGTTTTGTCTCTGGAGTGTCTGTGGTGGCAAGGTGAAAAACAAAAAGCCTTTCCGTAGACGTTTCCAGAGAGACTGGAAAAAAGCTACTCATTTATTTAGTTAGCAGACAATCTCATCCACAGTGACTAACAACACAGGCAAGGTATCCATTTTGCCACTATGTGCATCAACTGGCAATCAAACCCATGACTTCTGTGGAACTAAAGTGCTGTCAGCTAAAGAGTCACTGAAAGGAACTGCTTCAAAACCATCTGGCACTGTGGAACTAAAGGAGTCACTGAAAGGAACTGCTTCAAAACCATCTGGCACTGTGGAACTAAAGGAGTCACTGAAAGGAACTCCTTCAAAACCATCTGGCACTGTGGAACTAGAATTTTGCACACCACAGCACACCACAGCACACTAGAGCAGAGCAGAGCACAGCTGGATTAAACCGGTCCCGTCTTCCTGTTCAGTTCAGCGTTGGCCACTCTCTTTCCTTCTTCACGTGTGCGTGCGTGCGTGCGTGCGTGCGTGCGTGCGTGCGTGCGTGCGTGCGTGTGTGTGTGTGTGTGTGAGTCATGGCGATCACATTGAGCCTCAGAGCACTAAAGCTCACACAGCATACGTGAGACTAAGGCCAAGCACATCACTGCCACAGGGTCCATCGAAGGTCACTAAACCTTGGCAGCAAAGACAGATGTCAGAAGGAAGAGTCACCAGTGCTGGTGGCGGACCATGATAACCTCTGCTCATGAATCTTTAATGGCCATGATAATCACAGCTTGTTATCACCACAGCATGGAGTTGTGCTCCCAGACTGAAACCACAGATAAGTCCCAAATGAGCATTTAGCTGCAGGTGGTTTAATCATTGCTATTAAAATTATGAGACCCGTTCATACTGGAGAAAGCCAAACATGATGACACAGCATTTTTACATCCAATTTGTAAGAAAATTACACAATTTTACAAATCAGCTTGATTGCCAACGAATACATCAAATTATTGCTGATGTATAAGATAAAGAAAAAAATCTTTGTGATTATATACAGTAATAATACTGTAAGATCATTCAAATAAGAACGGCATCCATGTCTCATTCAGCACCAGCCCTTTGGTTTGGACTGGGCAACCGATGGGGACATCAACGATGCATTAAGCTCGATATTCATATTAATAATGCATTAAGCGTGATATTCATATTAATGATGCATTAAGCTTGATATTCATGATATTCATATTAATGATGCATTAAGCTTGATATTCATGATATTCTTGATATTCATATTAATGGTTCCACGAGTGTAAAATAAATTGCAGGCATAAGAGGTATTTGTACGCTAACTGCACGTTCTGCTCTAATGTTTCTGCCAACTCTGAAATCTGGTCCATAACTGACCCAGAGCTGGTTATCCACCACATCGCATCCCAGCTATGGAGTATCAGGGCCATATGAGGGCCACATCAGGGCCATATCATATGAGAGCCACATCAGGGCCATATGAGGGCCTCATCAGGGCTATATGAGGTCCACATCAGGGCCAAATGAGAGCCACATCAGGGCCAAATGAGGTCCACATCAGGGCCATATGAGAGCCACATGAGGTCCACATCAGGGCTCTATCCGAACTGCCTGATCGGATTTAAAGCCATATCAGGGTCATCAGGGCCGTATCAGGACCATATCAGAGCCATAACAGGTCCAAAGTCAACTGGTCAGATCTGCCCTGGCATCACAGCCAAGGAAAAGAGGTCAGCGTGTCCCAAACCTAAGGAGCTTCGCTGATTTGGCACCGGTCAGGCTAGACAGACAGGGAGTGAAAGAGGAGATGTGCTGCCGATCGGAAAAAGCAAAAGCCCAACACGGACTAGATATACAGTAAGAGGACACATGACAGAAGTGAGAGACAGGAGGAGGAAGAGAGACAAAAGAGAGAGAAGAGAAAGAGCAATAGAGAGGAAGGGCTGAAGAGAGAGAGAGAGAGAGGAGAGAGAAGAGAAAGAGCAAGAGAGAGGAAGGGCTGAAGAGAGAGAGAGAGAGAGAGAGAGAGAGAGAGAAGAGAAAGAGCAAGAGAGAGGAAGGGCTGAAGAGAGAGAGAGAGAGAGAGAGAGAGAGAAGAGAAAGAGCAAGAGAGAGGAAGGGCTGAAGAGAGAGAGAGAGAGAGAGAGAAGAGAAAGAGCAAGAGAGAGGAAGAGCTGAAAAGAGGTCCAGATGGCTGTCTTAATGAGCACAGAGCACGGCAGCTGCACAGAACACCCCTCCAGTGAAGAGTTCTACTGCAGCATCCAGATGTGCTCTTGCGTCAAGTCAAGAACAACACAACCACCTCAACTCCCTTCCCAAGTCAAGAACAACACAACCACCTCGACTGCCTTGCCAAATACACTTTAAGGTGAACTCTGTATTCAGAAGCTACTGTCCCATGAAAAGGATGTGTTAATTATCACTTTTTTCAGACTGCTTGGCTTATGTAACAAGCTGAAAGTAAACAATAGCTTAATGATAGCATTAACTGGAAAAGGCGGAGGAGTTGATGACCATGGTGATTCATTTGTATCTAAAGCTCACTGAGATTTGGGATGAGAAATAAAGACAAATATAGCCTTTGTGTGTTCTGTATGTTTTTGTGCTATACGGAAAATATTTACTGTCTAAATATGCAATATGCAATGTAAATATGTAATGTCACAACGATACATTACTTTTACACAGTGCTGTGTCTAGATACCCTAAGATGACAAGACAACAGACTAGCAGGCTATTTTTCAAGCGTCTCGTTTTACCTCTCCGCCATCGAATCTCTACATAACAGAGCTGATTTTTGCTGCATGAAATCAGAGCATGAGATCCGCAGTCCATTTCATTACATGTTGGGTCAGTCCTGGG
Source organism: Alosa sapidissima (assembly GCF_018492685.1). Classification (NCBI taxonomy): domain Eukaryota; kingdom Metazoa; phylum Chordata; class Actinopteri; order Clupeiformes; family Clupeidae; genus Alosa; species Alosa sapidissima. Next base: position 30,789,078 of record NC_055971.1, read on the forward strand.
AGAAAAACAGCTCCAGGAAAACCAATCCAATCCACTAGCTATTTGCGATAAAAAAAAAAAACCCTGAAAATCCGCATTCACAGTATGTATAATTATCCTGTGGGGAAATCACCTTATTGCGTAATACTATGCTCACAAAATCCATGTGAGATTGGAGAATGTTTTAAACACAGTTACACCTTTGCCAAAATGTCGACAGCAATCAAAATATTGGCAGGAGTCAGAATGGGATCCAATGTGAGATTAGTTCATTGAATGATTCATTCCGTTTAAATACTTACACGTGCAGATAAACAAGCTTTATAAGTGATATAGCTTCAGTCTTTTACAAATGTGCAGATAAACAAGCTTTATAAGAGATGCAGCCTCAATAGTTTTGCGCAATGTCTGTTATTTAACAAGTTTATTTAATGCTTGGTATTATATTGGTATCTTATATTGGTATCTTATATCAAAGAACTAAACTCAGAAGAGCCTCCAGCCTTCTCTGCAACTCCCACTTGTATCTGTCCATACCCTGCTTTATCTGCTGCCTGGGAGTACGCAGCATGTGTCTGCTTATCTGACTACAGCCCTTGGGCCTCTACAAGCACATTACGTGTGTTCATCCCCAAAGGGAAACTCGCCTTCCAGAAAAAGAAAATAAACAAACAAATTATACACTCTCTTTTAAAGTTGCCTGCTGACGATGCAATTGCTTGCCATTCGGGACAATTAGTAAGAATTTGAATGCAACTAAGCAAGAATTTGAATGTAAGAGCACATGCTCTTGTCTTTAAAGAGTGCCAATGTGCATGTGGGTGTGTTGGTGGACTACTGATACTGTATATTGATGATCGTTTAGTGAGACAAGACGGTACCTTTCTTTCTCCACCATGGTCCCTCGGGGACCGAGTACGAGAGGTCTTTGAACTCGATGTTGACCGCTGGTCTGCGTGGAAGGTAGGAGAATCTCTGCGCTTCTGTCAGGTTATTCTCCACTTTCTTGAGGTGCCCGTGCAACAGAGGCGTGTGCTGACCTCCTACATGGTTGGACACCATGTCATCAATGGACACACACACAGTCCTAGGATCCAGCATTAAGTCAGGTGGCCCGTTGGTGTTCTAGGAGTGAGAGTGAAATACACACACGTTACTGATGATTCAGTGACCATGGAATTAGTATTGGTGGACATACAAGAGATAAGATGATGATGATTTTTGAGCTGATCAACAACACCAAATATAGAATACAAAGTCTGAATTGCCTCAAAAGCTTGAAAATGCTTTTCCAAGCAGTTGGTTAACTTTAGCGCTGGCTTTAATGCAGCGTTCTTTGGAATGTGGCATCTGCATGTATAAAAGGATAGTCTAATCCGTCTCTATCCACAGAGCCCAGGGCTGACGGGGTTACTATCGGACACCCAAGCCAGCAGACCGTGCGTAAAATAATACCACGTCCAATGTGAAATCGTTGCTTGCTGTATATTACTTATCTGTCTGGAAATACATAAATTCCACAGATTCTCCTCTGGAATTTGTGGTCAGTTTCTCAAAATAGCCTGCATTATTGCAATGGTATATGTAGGCAAAAACTGCCACCGTATATTTAGTGGTTAGTCGCGCGTAATGACAACCACACACACACAAATTTGCGAAATGCAATCTTCATTCACTGATCACACACAGTCAGTAAATTGTACTTAATAAAACTTACGAACACGTATTGTCATATTTCTCATTCCATGTTTTCCACATTTTAAAAACATTTCAGAGTATTACAGCATTTGTCAAAGTACAAGGCTAAACACGTCCGTGTCAGTTGACTAAAAGCGCAAATTCCATTTGCTCTGTTATTATGTGTTAGAACATTGGCTTTGCCACATGCACACACTGATTTAATATTCAGAGTACTTGAAGAGGAGGTTACTCCCGTTCACTTGGTTCAGTGCAGGTAGGCTATTTCTGGCACCAAGTTGCTAGATACATGATGGATAGGTTCAGGTCTGATGCACAGTGCTTGTCTCAACTAAAATCTCATACTTGGTAAAAGTGTCATTCAAAAGTGTCATTCAAAGAATAATTGATATTATTCACTTACCATTATGATGGAGTTGGTCACCGTAGTATTGTTCACTGAAAAGGCTGCCATCAGACAGGCCATTCCTTTCAATTGTGCAGTTGACTAAACCAAATAGATTTATCAAGTCAAAAGCATCCGGTGTCGTTGATAAACTATTCCCGCATACACCTCAGTCCTCTGCAGCCTGCTCTGCCGAACGAAGTCGCTCTGTTATTGTTTACAAGCGGTCAACCTGCTCCCGGTGTTTTGTACGGTGACGTCACATACTGTACCGCTGCCGACTGGCGCTTAGACGGAGAAGGGGCGGGAGCAGCAGAAAGCATGTGCCTCAACTCAACGCGGCACTGAAAACCACTATCCGAACATATACATCAATGTCCTCACAATACTTTCATTGCATTGCTTTCATTTATGGCGCATATTGGACATAATTGGCATGACTTGAATGGTCAGAATAAGGTTGTAGTCTATCCAAGCCAGGTAGGCTAAACATGCAGATTACTGCGAGCAGATATCAGACATGAAGGTGTGATTTCTGCCTAGTTCTGAAAACCATTGGTATCATTGGAGAATCTGAATGTACAGTTTTGACCTGATAAAAACTTGGTACTACCTCAGCACAAAAAAGGAGCAGGTGCATGCATGGAACGAGGCTGCAACAATGACGCACGTGAAATACATACGCGCCACCTTGTGGAGATTCACTGTAAAGGCATATTTGCATGAACTGTTGGTCATCACAAGTAGCCTACATTGTCATTCCTTGTCATCCCATTCCGTGAACTGATCCGAATTCAGAATCGTGGTCATAGAAACGTCTGTTGTATACCCGCATTTTGGAAGATAATTTTTACCTCAGAGCGTAAACACACCCTTTGCATTTCAAAGACCGAGAAGTCTAAATATAGCACAATCTCACTCCTCTCCCTCACTCCCTTGTGTGTGTGTGTTTTCCTTATATCTTTTTTCAAGGGATGATTTCTCTCCCGCGTTCTGCAGCAGGAGGGCTGCTGGTGGTGTAGTCACAAGGCTGTGCATGTGCCTCGGTGGTGATACGGCTGCTGGCTCCACCACTGCAGTGGACACACTGGATCAGTTCTACTGATGAGCCCGTCGCCTTCCTCAGCGACACACCACTACCTGTACACTGATGTGCCACACCACTACCTGTACACTGATGTGGTAGTGTCTGTTGTAGCTATTACACTATATGACAGCTACTGTAAAACATCATACATGAGATATGTCTAGATAAGTGAGATGTTGCTGCAAACATCACAAACATTTAAATTCATGAATGATGCAAAACATTTTATGAATGAAATATCAGGATGTTGACTTATGTAAGATTATAACTTAATATGCCATCGTATCAAAAGATTATCTACATCACATACATTTCAAGCACACCCAATTTGAGCAATGTACAGTGAATAACATGGAGAGATACATCTCTCTCTCTCTCTCTCACACACACACACACACACAAAACAACGGTGATCTTCCAGGTTAACCATAAACAGATGATAATAAAGTCTGACAAACACAAACACTCCATTTGTACTGTTATCCTCCTTCTTCTACCCCCGGACTGCTGTTCACTTTGCCCTAGATGCTTGCACTCTCTCTCTCAAACACACACACACACACACACACACACACACACACACACAAACAATCTCACACAAACGCACACCCACACAAACACACACACATACACACACTCTCTCTCTCATACACACAAACAATCACAAACACACACTCTCTCTCTCTGACACAAACCCACACTCACACACATACACAGTCTCTCTCACACACAGACAGACTCATGCCCTGGACAGCCTGGAGAGATCAAGACCACGGGAGAGCGTCTCCTGCAAGACAGACGGACAAAACAAACCACGGGAGTGCTGTAGGTGACTCGTGTTGATTGGGTCCAGTGGTGTCCAGCGACCCCTCCCCCCTGGGCGCTGAAATAGCGTATAAATGCAGGCAGAGCCTGTGGCGTGGTCAGCCAGGCAGACTGAGATGTCAGGGGGACCAAGGGGAACATAATGGGGGCTGTGGGATTGGCCATCTTCATTCTGCTGCTGCTGACAGTGGGAGAAGGTATCTTTGCACTCTACCAAAGCACTTATCCAACAGCTTAGTCGCTTCACACACACACACACACATATGCACAAATACACACACGCAGAGAGGGAGAGAGAGAGAGAGAGAGAGAGAGAGAGAGAGAGAGAGAGAGAGAGAGAGAGAGAGAGAGAGAGAGAAAGAGAATGTTTCGGTGGGCCCAAGGTGATTGTGTTCTCTGTTAACCCCCCTAAACTCAGTGAGGTAGACATGTCCCATCTGGTGGGTGTTTGGTTTCCTGATGCAGGCAGCCTATGCCTCTGTAGGCTGGTTTGGTCAGCTTTTTACTCTAATGTTCCTTTTCTCTTCTCCTCAGCAAGTGACACTGACGTTCAAGTGTGGACCTGTGGCTACAGAGGACTCTGCAGAAAGTACTGCTATGCCCAGGAGTACATGGTGGGCTACCACGGCTGTCCACGCAGATATAGGTATTCACCCCCCCCCCCCCCCCCCCCAACACACACAACACACACAACACACACAACACACGCATACACACACACTTGCACACACACAACACACGCACACACACTCACACCATACACCTCAAGCAACAAAACAAGACATTCCTCTTCTCTTCCCATAGGTCACTGGTGTTTGGCTGAAGCACTTCCATTGCTATTTGCTTAAAAATTTCTCCTAAGCTCTGTAAAATATTTTTTTTTCCTATTTTTGGATTTCCTCGAGTTCTTATCCTCCTCGTGTTTTGTTGATGTGTCTCATCCCCAGATGCTGTGCTTTGCGTTTCTAACGGAGGCTGACAACATGGCGTTCCACATAAGGCCCCATCTCTCCAATCTGAGTGTGATCTGAATCGTTTGCCGTGATTTCATTTATCATGTTAAAGTTTTAACACAAAGGAGACTTCAGTCTTCCCTTACTTGCTTTGAGATTTCAGATTCTGGGCCAATCTACTCAAATATCTCAAGAAGTGGGACAATTTTTCACCTACTTAGCTCCTACTCGCCTAGTATGTAACGGTCATCATATCTATCTGATACTGTTATTGTTGACTTGTATTCCTGACTATACTATCAATAAAAGAGTGACAATAAGTAACATCTGTTTTGAGAAGTTTTCTTCAACATACAGCAGCCTGCGTTTTGTATGTGTGTCGAAACATACACCCAAAAAAGATGCAAGCGTGCATACACACACACTCACACACATAAGTGAAGAACTTTGTGATGGTGGTCCAGTGAAAGTGGCACTGTGACTTTGCACCAGGTGTCATGGCTTCTACTTTGGACACTGACGGACTGGATAAGCTCTGTGCTAATGGCGGTCTGGCGTGTGGTGCACCGCATTGTTGGGATGCAGCACAATAACAAAGTAAACTGACCCAGTTATGCACCCTGGAGAGCCCGTTCAGTGAGTCAGACAGCTCCTGCCTGAGTCTGCTTCTAGTCAGCAGAGGCGTAGTGCATTATGGGAATGCATTTCGGTGAGCATTGTAGGATCTACGTTGCTTGTTTGACTTAAGACTTATAAATTAAGTTCAGCTTGTGTTCTGACATTCAAACAAGTGGTTTTCAGTGTGATTACAGTTTTGGCAAGAGCTTTGCACCTAACTGTTAAAACATCCTGCACAACCTATCATTTGTTTACATGACACACTTTCCTTGATTGAAAACAAAAACTGTGAAGTGGACTATGAGTCATTAATTCACATTTGCACCTATCATTTTCTAGACTTCAACTTTTAGTCCAACACTAGATTATTGAGATAGTAGTGGGGAAATGGGACTTAAATAACTAAAATATTAGTTAGCTTTAGCAAAGACGCAGTAGCCTTTTCAGTGTTTCATCAGATGCCGTTTGACCAGATGTCTGCCACAGCCCCAGCAGACATGGGCGGGTGAGCTCGGCCTGGTGCGGTGTGGCAAAGGTTACGGGGCAGAGATGCGTCCAGCCAGTCAACAAGCGCGAGTGAGCGCACCGCCGCCGCATTGTCTTCTGGGCGATCACTCCATCTTTGTACCTCAGCTGTGCGGTCAGCAGAGCGTGCCCCTGTCACAATAGGGCCGCGGCCCCCCCACCCCCGCCACACACAGACCTGTTTACTGGAGTTTTGTTCTCTACATCCACAACAATGTCTGCTGCCGCCACGCCAACACACAGACCAACCCGTGACGGCCTGGGGGTGTGGTGCTGTGTGTGTGTGTGTGTGGGGGGGGGGGGGGTCTGGGGGTGTGGTGCTGTGTGTGTGTGGGGCCTGGGAGTGTGGTGCTGTGTGTGTGTGTGTGTGGGGGGGGGGGGGGGGGGGGGGTTGCGGGGGTTAGAGCAGGGTGTTGGACTGGTAACAGTTTCAGAATAATCCCTGCATGTTTATCTACTTATGCCAACAAGACTACATGACTAATAAACAAGCACATCCGTTGGGGCGAGCAGCATCACCTGTACTGCTGCCATGTATCTGTGGCTGGGTCCAGGCTGGAGGGATAAGCCGAGCTGATTTTAATTAGTGTCAAGGCCTGTTGATCCTTTAATGGGATTTACGATTTACTTGAATTGGCTTCCCACTGGTCATCTTTTTCATTTGTTTGTCTTGGCACTATGGGAACATTTTCTCCAGGTATGCAATAAGGTTTTACGCAATTTGAGATTACCTGGGTTGACCGGTTAAATGTAGAGAAGCTCATTGGTCACTTGTCTTTTTTCAGCTTACATGATTCCTTCCTCTGTACTACTGATGCTGATATTGACGGGGTTAAACCAGGGTACCGCAAAACACTGTATATGGAAAGTAGCCTGCTGAAAAAAACATTAAATAAGCCATTATGTCAACTACTATTAATATACCATTCAATGTGAGCAACACCAACAGAAAAATAATAAGATGACCACAAACAAATATAAAAATGCCTTTCACTTTATTTTATACTTTTTTTGGGGAAGAACTGGCACGCACCACCAAGGTAGCTAAAGTTTACTCAAGATCTACAAACAGAAATTCTTGCAACGTCCATGGTTTGTGACTGCTTATCTTTATACAAATAATAATAAAAAAAAAACACCTCTGTATCCATATGTTTACCTAACCGTTACAGAATAAGTTAAATGACATGATGTCATGGGTAACTGAAACCAAAACAATACTGATGCACCCCTGGGGCTCTTGACTGGCTTGCTTCATACCCTTACCCTTAACACCAAACAATGACCCCTGCTTTAAAGTAAGATTAGTAGACCCTTTCAAATCTACTAGGTATCAAAAGAGGCAACAAGGGGACAACAAGAGTCTTGGGGGACAACAAGAGTTTAGTGACCGAATCCAGTCCCTTATTTTCATTTTTTTTTTTTTTTTTTACTTGATGGGTAGAGAAATGGTGTAAGGCTCTCAAGATAAAAGAATGAATGCAGTTCAGCGATTACAAAGCAGGAGAGGACAACACAACTGCAGACAATCATACAGCTCTCTTTATAAGGCATTGTGTCCTTCTGTGTGAAATGAAAAAAAAAAAAAAAAAAAAAAAACCTAATAAACAAACAAAATCTGAGTAGTGAATTAAACCGAAACAGCTTTTTCACACAGCTTTGGAAAAAAAAAGAAAAGAAAAAAAACAGAAGGTAAAAAACAGGAACAAATGTGATGTATGTGACATCTGCACAAGGTAGGTGGGTTAACCCCTGTAAAATGTGTAGAACATACCAACACACATAAAACCTTTCTCTTGGGCCCGTAACCTTGGGCACAACGCAGGGTGTAGAAGAGGGTACCATTGGGAGGTTACCTAACACATATTTCATATAAACAGATCTTGAGATTTGTGACTTTGACTACGGAGCAAATACCTGACCAGTGTAGAAACATGAGCGATGAGAAAAAGCACACAGGCAGACTGCAAATGTAATGTGACCACCAACCCCAGACAGATACGCAGCGGCTCTGCTCCGACGCCACTGTGCCATCCACAGCGATGGGGCTATGCTGGGTTGGGACAAAGGCTGGCATCGACAACAGGACGACACTGGCCCCGTTACTTTGTCTTCTTGTCTGATGTCAGGTTGTCGTGGAGCTTCGAGACATCCTTCTCATATTGGTCCATCACCAGAGTTCCGTTCTCGTCAAAGAACGCCCCCACAGACTTGGTGAACTGTTTCTCCCGGTAACATTTGTTCTTCCCATCCGTAAAGGCGACTACGAGTGTATACTGGTCATCAAACCTGGAAAAAGAACCGATTCATTAATCACAAACTCAACACAGATTCATCTCAGGAGAAATGCTTGGACATTGTTCTTATTTCTGGATTAGATTTACCCCAGCATCTTCTCCTACTTCTCTACAAATTTAACGTTCACATTTATTCTATTATTATTTTACTTAAAATAGTTACTTTTAATGCTATGGTAATGTTTATTTTGGTTTATGCAATGCTGTAAGTCGTTTTGGATAAAAGCCTCTCGTCTGCCAGACAACTATAACCATAACCAAACTGATATTCATCTTGCAGTCAGCCTTCTTCAAATAACAACTTATTGCTGATGGACAAGCATCACACTTCAGTAAATTAGGAGCCCTAAATAAAAACACAAGAGTTCTCAGCACACACAACACAGTACAATTGCATCCCTCAGGGATTTGCTCAAGTCCAACTGCATAGGCTGCGCGCCGTGGCCCTTGGTATTTATGGGTTTCATCAGGTCCCTTTCCACAGGTGTATACAATCATGCACCTTGATTATCAATGCAGACTACATGGTGCTTGATTAATACACCTGTGGAAAGGGACCTGATGAAACCCATGAATTGGCAGAGTGGGTGGGAGGTGGCCCGAGTAACACCAAGACCCCTGGCAGTTGGGTTAGCCCCTTGAGCCGTGGATCTGCCCAAGGTTTCTTCCTTGGTAAGGGAGTTTTTCCTTGCCCCTGTTGCTCTTGGGTGCTCCTTGTTGGTGCCCCCCACCCAATCCCAATCCTCCCCCACCTTTTTTATGCAGCCCTTGCCACTTAATCTACTAAACCCCTCTTCTACTGCACTCTTTACCCCCCCCCCCCCCCATTAATGCACAAATAGGCTGACACCAGACATAATTTCACTGCATTTCTTACTTCCAGTAACTATATGCATGTGACAATAAACTTCCTTGTATCCTTGTATCCTTGTACCTTTTCAGACTGGAAAAGTCTGAAAAGTCTTCCCTTTTCCCCAGACCCAGAAGCTGTTGCTATGATGCTGCTGGCTAGTATCACCAAATTCATTCTTTCTCTGTTGCTGATACTTGGAATTGTGTGTGAGGGTGGGAGGTGGCGCGCCGTGGCCCTTGGTATTGGCAGAGAGGGTGGGAGGTGGCCCGAGTACCTTTTCAGACTGGAGGAGAGTTGCCAGATGTCGTCTGGGTCCATGCCCGCGGGGTCTTTCTGAAGGGCCACCAGGAAAATATTCTTCTCTTTGTAAGAGGTGTAGAGGGTCAGGATGCCCATCATGATGAAATACGTAAATGTTGGTTAAGGAACACCATCATATGGATCAAGTTAATCGAAATATGAACTAACTGGACCATCACATTAGCAGTATACTACATTTATATAGTATTAAAGAAATAACTTGCACGTAAACCATTGACACAAGGGGAAAGCATCCGGTTGAACTTCAGTCAGATTAGCACAGACAGCTGTTTTCTGTTGTTTACAAAAGCAGTCACACAGAAGCATTACTGTAGGCTAAGCTGCTACAATTTCCACCATTACTTTGGTAACCGATCCATTCACAAATTCTGCATGACCCATAGTTTCCCTTTAAGAACAGAAACAGCAACAGAAAGATGATCTGCATCCCTATATTGTCATGCTGTCATTTCAACCACACCTTTGCGCAAAACCTTGTTCAGTGATAGAAAGTCAAGGTGAAAAGGATATGATATGACACAGCATGCCAGGACAGGCTTGGACTCGGGGAACGGGTGGAGGTAGTCCCAGATAAGAGCTACGATAGCAAAAAGACAGGAGATGGTGCAGATGAAGAGACGGCCGTCGACCAGGTTGAAGTTCTCCACGTAGCCGTACTTCTCCAAGAGCACCTGTGGGCAGTGACCAGAGAGGACAGGCTTGAGTGCTACATTACTACATGCAGACACATGACCAAATAACCAAATTGCAGCAGAGTTGACACACACACACACACACACAGACATACATGTGCACACACACACACATACACACCTTCTTAGCTGCATCATCGAGAGAGTTCTTCACAGCTGCACCATCCCACTTGTCAACCTTCACAGGTTTCTCATCAATCCTCCACTGCAAAAAATAAATACATAACATTTTTTACACAGAAACATGAATCCATGAAGCTCTCCAACTTTCTTTATCTGCAACTTATCCTTAGGGAAGTAAGGCATTGTAAGGATTGTATTGTAAAACACTATGAAGCGCTTTTGCATTCCACACACTGTACACTGCATACTGACATCTGGTGGTCTTTGAACGCTTTCTGGAAACATTCAAATGTCGTGTCCTTTAGACGGTCTGCTATTGACACATTATTAAAACAAAGCAGGCCTAGAAACAACTACAATAATGCAATAACGTCTCCTAAACAACATATTTCTCTTACATACATTAAACTGATGAATTTTTGACGGTATAAAACTGTGTGACAGTATAGATTTGGTTCTCTAAATAGATCGCGCTGTTGATCACGGAATACAAATAATTATCATTGTTGCAGGTAAAATCACATAAGGTCAGAGATGACTTCTGTTTCAATTCCCGCTGACAAACAATTACGATTAATAAACTCGCAATTACCTCTGTACCCATCCTCAATCTCCACACAAAATATATGTTTTGTGTGGAGCAGGGGCGTTCTCGTACGTAAGGTAACGTTACAGACTAATTCACACTTCTTAGTTGCATTAACCTACAACATCTTTGTGCAAGATGACAAGTCAGTAGCCTACTGTCACTGTGCTGGCGATAAAGGCTACAGTTAACTGGCAACACAGGAGATAACATCGCGTAATAATAAACACCATATGCTACAGTCACGCAAAGGGTTTGTGTCTTATCAGCTATCTGTTAGCTTGCTAACAATACCGATGAAACACATCATATGAGCTTTACACCGACATCCCAATTTGTCCATGTGCACAGCAAAACAGCATGGTAAGGGTATGCCATTTTATTGGGTTGGGACAAAACGGACCATAACCTTTAAAATGTTAAATAAGAGCAGAGAACTCCAACGCGGATATGCAAATGAAAAGCTTTCGGTAGGTAGCTCGCTAGCGTTAACTTTCCGTGCAGAGTGGTGTGTTAGCCACTATGAATGAAGATACGATGCCCGTTAGGGTTCATAATAAAGCAACAAAGCACGACAAACTAAATTAACTCAGAGAAGACCACTGTGTTCCTTTAAGTGAATTCAATGGCTAGGAAATAAGAGTCATACATGCATAAATAATCATAAAATGCTCAATTCTTACTTTTTCCAATATGCCACTCTTCCCGTTTCTCGCCGCCATCTTTTCTTCCTGTTCATTTGCTGTGATCTGGGAGAATATGATTGGCGAACAGCATAATTTCAGCAACCAATCAGCAATGAGAATGAACCTCGTACGTAGACGGAAAACACGCTCCCGCTTCTTTCAACCACTTTACAATGATGTGGCCCTAAAAAGTGATAACAGGAAGGAAAAGACGATCATAATGCCATTTCACTAAAAATGACTTTAAAACAGCGCGATATCCTGGTTGAATAGGTAGAACTCGTTATTATTAACTGCGTCGTATTGACAAAATATTTCCACCAGAGTTTCACACTGAGGCAACACAGATGCGAAAAGAGCAACTTTATAACAGTTTGCATTTGGACACTAACATTAACATCATATTTAGTAGTTATTTACAAATCACTCAGTGTAGAGCTCAACTAGTTTGCAAAATCAAATAAATAAATATTATCTCTGACTGTACAGTTACATGTTTTGGATCATGCCATATTTGTAGATTTCTGTCACTATTCTTAAAGCAGCCCAGGCCTCCTACTGTGGAAACAGATACTTTGAACCACTTGAATGAACTCAGAAGGCCAAAATTACAATATTCTAAGTAATTATACACATTATATTTTCACTTTTCCTAATGAGTTCTCTTCAACAATTGCAGTGCCTTGATATTATGAAGAACATCCACTCTCAGAGGGTTGAAAACACTTATGTGGGTTTATTTGATACTGAAAAGGTCACAAACAACCCTGACATATTGACCCAACTTGTTTCAGGGTATTCTCTTAGCTGGGATAAAACAGTGACCCAGGGAAGATATACTCACGTGTGTAATAAAATATAAGATCTGTCTTATTATGCTACACATATACAAAAAAGTTGACATGATTAGTACAGGTATCTGCAGTGATAGTGTTTGATTGAGCTGAAAGGAGACAATCCCAAGTCTTGAAAGGCCATAAATAATATCAATATTAAATCTACAAAAGAACAGTAGGACCTATCATTCATGTGATAATTAAATTAGAGTATATTTTGTATTTTCTATGCTAAATACAACATACATGTCAAATCACTGATGCTTGACAAGTGAAAGATAGGCCAAGTGCAGTAAAATAACAGGGGGGGGGGGGGGGGGGGGTCTTCTCTTCTTTGCATCCGAATGAAGTTCTTATATTAGGCAATAAATGTTCTGTTTGAAATAAGAACAGGAACAAACCATCTTTCTGTCCCAATACAGTACTGCATGAAAAAAAACATTATCTAGTGACAACTCAAACATTCTGCATTCTGATTATCATAAAGAGGAGGTCAACAAAAATGATCATACAACTTGCAAGTAGAGGTCATTTTGGCACACATCCAAAATTCTCTGCAACTCTATGACAGTAAAACTACATAGAACCAACTGTGCATATCAAAATATTTATACGGCACCTGACAAAAGGTGTGGAATTTACAATTAGCGGTCATGATTAAAGCTCTTTTGGCATATGAAGTATGTAAATAGAGTTCTGAGGAAAATGTCAAAAAATAAATCTGAACAGAATATAATAGTCCTTTAAAAAAAAAAAGTCAAACATATTCAGAAATCATGAGGCCAAAAAATGAAATCCTGAAATTGATCTAAAACAAATCTCTAAAAGCAACATTTTGCATCATGACCCTCATAGGAATCACTGTGAACTCATTCTTTGTGGTATTAAACTTTTAAAGCATTAAACTTGCTAATTAAATATTAAGTCTGCTGAACAAACGAGAAAATGTTTGCCCAGAACCTCTGGTCAACACCAATTACACACTGCCATGTTTATATTTGAGAATGATCAAAGTTCAAATCTTAGTTCAGGAAGCCTACTTATAATGTCTCATTTGCAATACCTTTCACTGACTTCAACATGTCCCATTTCAGATAAAATACACTTATCTGACGCAGTATAGCAGTGAGACTTGTAACATTTCACACATTCTATTTTGTAATAAAATAAAAAATAAAAAAGCACTGAAATATCAAGGTCAGTACAAACCCTTGGATTTTCAGTTGGCTACATGGATTCTTTCATTTTGCAAGAGTTTATGTTTTCTAAATGACACAGTAAACAAGAAAAATTACAGCCTCATTGCATCCCAATCTGAGTTCTCCAAACTCAAATCGACTCCTTCACCTTCATATATTTACTCACATTCACAAATGTGGACACATACAATGCTATGTATCTATAAGGACAAAACGCATAATAGTACCAAATTAACTTTCTATGAAAGACATTAAGCGGAATGGAGCTCAATTGGCATGAGATTAATTTCGTAGATATTGTTATTGCTCTTCTTTCTAAAAAAAACAACAAAAATAAATAGATTCCCTCTTAGACCGTCCATTCGTTTTATCACTGGCTTGACGTGAGTGGAATGAAAATGCTACAAATCAAAGAAAACAAAGGTCATACAAATTAGTCGATGTTCGCTTACAAAAAGGCAAAGTACTATTAACAGTTATAATTAAAGTGCTCTTTCTTTTTAGAGATTCTTCCTGATCTGCGTGGCTTGTTCTCCAATTGGCTGTCTGCTGAGGCCCACGACCGAAGTGGGTACTTGTCGGGACTTGTCTTCTGCCTGTCCATTTTTTGACGTTCCTTGTCAAATTGTCTCTGAAGCCTGAGCGCAAGCTCTCGGTCCTCTCTCTCCTGGTGAAGTCGTTGCACGTATAAGTCCACCTCTCGGCCGCAGGCCTCCGACTCATCCACCGGCTCCTCCGTCCTGGTCCTCTTCACCTGACCTTCATCTCCCTCCAGATGTTTGGTCTTCTGACTCCGTTTCTTGCCCCTCCTTGAGGTAGGTCTGTTCTGGGCACAGTTCCTAACGTTGGACTCCTTCTGCAGGTCCGGCGTGTCCAAGCCTTTTGGACTGCAGCGGCCAGATCCTGCATGTCCGTCGAGCACGGACTTCTTTTCCTCCACATCACCTGGTGTGTCTGGGCCACTCAGGCCTTGTATGTCAGGGAGCTGGCCAGAGGTGCAACCTTCTGGCTGGTTTACACGTCCATGTTCAGCTCCCGAAGGCTTCAGTCTAGATAGAGTTGCTGAATAAGAGCCGATGCTCAGCGACTCAGTGCCGGAGAGTCCTGCCTCTCCAGCACACTCATCAAATATCAGCTTGCGCTTGTTGCTAACAACACTTTTCTCCCTCGCTGCTCCAACAGATTCTGGTTGTTTACCACACGTGCACAGGCTCTCAAGTGCCCTGTCCTTCAGAGGGTCGCAGGAGCACGGCTTCCCATCAGCCCTGTCCTTCCGTGGCCTCTCCTTGGCGATGAGCTCCTTGGCGATGGGGCTGGTGATGGTCCCCTTGGAGGTGACCTTGATGTGGTTCTGTCGGTCCACCTCCACCTGCCTCCACTTCTGCAGGATGCTGGGGCTGGCCTCGTAGCTGGTGTTCTTCTGCAGGCTGCGGCTCAGGTTGCGGGGCGTGGACTTGACGATGGTGGGCTCCATCACGCGGCCGTCGGGCAGCCGCTTGGGCGGGGTGCAGGGCGAGCAGACGATGGGCTTGAAGTGGTTCAGCTCCTCGGAGATGCTGTCGTTGCTCTCGGGGCTGATGGACCTCTCGGGTTTGGACGGGGGGGCGGGGAAAGGGGTCGAGCTGGCCAGCGCGTTCCTCCAGTGGTGCCGTCGCTCTGGGAGGAGAACGGGCGCCGACAGGGAACGGCTGTTCTCCGATGACAGCAGGATCCCAGCATTGAAGCTGTGCACGATGCTTACCTAATGGACAAACGGTACGAACGGACAAACACGGACAAACACACACGCACACACACACACACACACACACTCATGAGAAGCTAAAACTATGTCAGGCACTGACAGGCAGCCACATTAGGCCCTTTCGCACTGTAGGAACTTTTTGCAGTTCCTATAACTGTTTGAGCTCCTCCTTAGGGTTATTGATAATGCTGATTCTGTTTTTTAATGGTTCCTGACACCATGAGCTTCTAGGTTGTCAATACACTTCAGTAGCTAGTACCTAAATAGCAATGCTGTCCTTTTCATCATGTAATAATTGGGATATTAATGTGTGTTAACTTATCATCTCAGAGTTCCTACTGTGTGTGAATGCAAAAAGAACTGTAGTTCTAGGGGTAGCCTCTCCAGTTAGTAGTAAGTAGAACTGTGTAAACAATTATACAATTATGTAACAATACAATTATGTAACCAAGTATTACTCTATTATAATCACTATAATCAATAAAATGATTATATTGATCCCTGTTATTTGAAGCACAGGTCAGATCCTACCTTGTCTGGCACGGGGATGTGTGGAAGCCCTCTCATTTTGCCTCTGTGTTCGTCCGTGTCAGTGCAGCTTCTGCTTCTCTTCACCAAACTGGTTGGGAGACTACAAGAACAAATGTTCCACTGAGTGACTGGGAACACAAACATACTACTGGGTATATGCACATGTCTGAAAAAAAGTCTTCATATGTCTACATGGACAGAGAAAAACCGGGAGACTCGCAGACAGACAGACACACAAGCAACAGGACACAGAGAGCCACTGTAGTACCTTCTGCTAAAGGCTGGAGAGGTTCTTGTCTTGCGGACAAAAGCCGATACATGCCTCGTCCTCCTCCCGATAGGCTCCTCGTTCTCAGAGTCTGAGAGCACTCCACACAACTGAACAACATCACAAATGACACTCTTTTGAGCTTGCCCGTGACAAAGTAACCTCTATTTAATTATGCCAAAAATGTTGCTTGTTAAAAACATTAAACACAAAAAAAAAGTCTTTAAAAACTGAGTTTAACTGTTCTGATACACCTTTAAGAATGCAATCACACATACAATAATGTCAGGTTTAGTATTTTTCTATCGCAAACTTCCAGACGCTCTGCTCCACACTAGATGAGCGGACAAGGCACGTACCGGGTCTTGGAAGGGTTTGGGCGCATTAGATTCCTCTTTTCGATGAAGAGCTGCTTTTCGCCTCTTGTCCTCCTTGTCTTCATTTGTCCCTACCTGTTTGTACAACAACAAAATAGACTGGCCATCACTGAGCAGTATACATTAGTGTGTATGGCCACTGTCAACAAATGCATTACCAACATAGCCAACAAAGACAACATTACGCTTCTGTCACCATCCCACCTTAAGCTTTTGTTTGTCATGGTCCTGTCGGAGATCTCCTGTCTTACAAATTTGCGCCAGTGATCGGAAAATCTCTGTGGATTAAGATTATCCAAAGTGAGTTCACATTTGACAAAGCGAGGGTTTCTCCAGTGTTTGACTTCACACCTATACTGCAAACCACACAAATCCTGTTTTTTAAAATTCACAAATCAAGCAATTTCATTTTTAATTGGATAGGATAAACCTGCTATGGTGCTTAATATACACTTTAAATAGGATTCAAGTAATGTGACCACTCCCACAAAACAGCACACATGTCTGGACTAGTTGTTCCTGTTGGGAATTTGTCCAGGCAAGTAACCAGGTGGAAGTACACTATAAGCTTGTGACAATTTCATGAACCCTTGTGTGGGTGATGTTATAGCTCACCAAACACTGAAAAAAAATATTCATGAGACTATTCCCCCAGCATGTTCGCTAAATAAACAAAAAAGGCTCTCTGTAGCCTACCTTCTCAAATTAACTGTTCTTCAAGCTACTTGTCACGTGACGATAATGATGTAAACAACTAATCGTTTCCAGTTGGTAAAAGATACGGAAAGTCGAATAATGTGTGGAATGTGTAATACTGACATTCGACTAAGGTTAGATTTATGCCAACACATTTGCTGACGCCATGTTACGAGGGATCAAAAACACCAACTTGCATTTTTTGATCCCCAGTAACCTGAATCACGGAAACCACTTCTTAAAAAATGACGCGCTTTTCTACTTTATTTAGAACTTCAGATAGATTCTACGTGCTATAATCGTGAAAAGAGAGACTAAATAAGTCATTTTGAATTTGCATGGATATATCTTGGCAGTTAGCTGTCAAAATAAAAGTAGCGATACCTTCACCCACGGCCTCTCCTGCTCGCTGCTCCAATCGGCGCTTGCAGTTGTCCGGATAACTCTTCCGAACCATATCCCAGAGTTCGGTGTTCACCAGGCTTTTCTCACGGGACTGTTTACGGGCCCAGCTGGACACTCGTAACCGGCAACGGGGACAGCATAAACTAAACTCCACAGTCCGCTCGAAACAATGCAGACATACAGAATGCCGACATGGCATAGTCACGGGCTCCAACAAAATATCCAAACACACCGGACACCTGACCTCCTCTATAGTTAGCACTCGTGCAGGTGTGCGAATGCAAGGTACGGTAGCGGGCCTGGTTCTTCCTCTCTGTCCTAATCCGCTGGCGGATTTGGCGGACCCCATCGCCGCCATTTTCAATGGTATCTCCCTGGCTGCCTCTAGTTTTGAAAACAATCCCCGCCCAACCAATGCATCAAGGGCAAATGACACGGGCTGCATATTCTGCTCGCAACTGCGCAAATGTACAGATCTGTACTGTATATGGATAGGCAGAGAGGGATTGTGATGTGTTTTTGACGATATACATTATTCATTGACCGCGTAAGTGCGCTTCCCTGACCTCACATTTATGTGCAGTAGGTTACTTCTAATAGGCCTATGTTATGCTATCCTTAGACAATATGTTACCGACACGTTCACAATTTTCATTAGATTTTACCTTTTTTGCAATATGAATGTTAACCACCCTTTTCACCCTTTTGCATAGTTCACAGCATAATTTATATGAAAAGTGTGAGAGAAATATAGGCTACCAATTCAAGAATGTCCATCATTTAGGGTTATCAAGGTTTGAGTTTAAGAAGGTTTGAGAAAGTGATTCTTCTCTAATCACATAACATTGAACTGTTATGATGTCGAAAAATGGTATGTTTCCCTCACAACTTTGGGTGACAAAAGTGATATTTGGTGTAACACTCAGGGTGACATAGACACGGCTCATGTGGAAAGAGTGCTTTTGTCTAAATTAGTTCTTCGATAATCCATTGATTAGGCTAATTCAACAATTTGCCCAACATTTTAGAATGGAGCTGTTCCCATCCGCATAACCAGCTCTCTATTGCTCTCTAGTGGTGGAAAAAAAGTTACTGTCTGTTCTGGTTTTATTCTCTGACCCAAAAAAGACAAGAATATTGTTGCACTCCAACTTCATTTGTCAGAAAATTAGTAATTTACATAAAACAAATGACATGATTTATGTGAAAAGCTTTAAATAAAGGGTTCCCCAAACATATGTTCTCTATTATTTTTATGTCTTGTCTAATCTATCCCTTCTCTCAGGAAAACATGCCAACATTTTCAGGTCTGTAATATCATGCAGTATTATTTCATATGTCTACACATTTATCTTGTCCCTGAATCCCAGTTCCTTGCTTGGCTGTGCTCCTTGGCTGAATACAAGAGCAAACAGCTGCCTGAGAGTCTGGCACAGACTGAATCCATAAGGTCTTCCTGTATTAATCTACTAGACATGCAGTACAGACTGTGCTGCAGAAACTACACACCATAGTCAAATTTCTATTACCCTTTAATAGCATGATGCAAGGATAGAAATATACATTCAGCTAAAATATCTGCAACGTAGTTATTGCAAAGTCGTGCATGCAACTCACTTGCAAACTTCAGGCACCATCATCCAGAAGCATACAGTATTTCGCTGAAATAAATTGAAACTCAAAACATTATAGTTCACCATAGTTCCATCCAGGCTGATCATGAAATTGAGAGACCTGAACATCAGTCCCTCTCTGTGCAGTTGGATCCTTGACTTCCTGACTGACAGGACACAGGCGGTATACCATCATCTCCTCCACTGGTGCACCGCAGGGATGTGTGTTAAGCCCCCTGCTGTACTCGTTGTACACTCATGACTGTATGGCAACTCACACCTCAAACACCATTAATAAGTTTGCTGATGACACCACCCTAATAGGCTGTGTCACGAGTGATGATGAGTCTGCTTACAGAGCAGAGGTGGCAACCCTGACATCCTGGTGCCAAGACAACAACCTGCTGCTCAACGTCAGCAAAACCAAGGAGTTGATTCTGGACTGCAGGAAGAGCACACACCCAGCAGGAGAGTCAGCTGCTTCAGATTCCTTGGAATTAACATCAGTGAGGATCTGAGCTGGTCACGGTATGGTCACAAAGTCAGCAAGACAGCGACTCTTCTTTCTTTGGCGGGTGAGGAAGTTTGGTATGGACGATGAAATACTGAACATCTACCGCTGTACCATTGAGAGCATCCTGACCGGCAACATTACAGCATGGTATGGTAACAGCACCGCTCATGATCGCAAAGCTCTGCATAGGGTGGTCAGGTCAGCGCAGCGCATCACAAGGACTGAGTTACCAACTATCCAGGACTATCCTTTACAGCCAGTGCTGCAGGAGAAAGGCTAAGAGAATCCTCACTGACCCCAGTCATCCCAGCCACAGTGTCTTCACCCTCCTACCATCTGGTAGAAGGTACAAGAGTATGCAGACTTACTAGCAGATACAGAGACAGTTTCTATCCACAAGCCAGGATGCTGAACTGTAATTCTCTTCCCCATAGCTAATCAACCTCAAACCTCAGAACTCCCACCCAAACACAACAACATACCCCCTCCCCTCACACACCATTTCATCATTCCCTTTTTCATCACCACCTCCCACACACACAGACATACACACACAAAATACACCTTCTTAATTACTGCTTTTAATTTACTCTTTTAAGTTGAACTGGCTCTTGAGCTTAAGAATTTAATTACTTATAATTCATTTTATAAGTATATGACAATAAAACAACTTGAACAACTTGAATGTGAACTTGAATTATAGTTTGCTTTTATTGTTGCATTTGTTACTTATTACATTTGTTATTTTTTTTAAAAGGAGAATTTTGTAACTGTAAAGCTCAATCGTGCATTCACAGTACACTCTTTTGTCACAGTTTCGGGGATTTTTTTTTCTTTAAAGAAGAGGTAGTTAAAAAGAAAATATATTTAAAATGAGTTTACTCCTGCAGCCCCGCATGCCTGGGTCATCAGTAAGGAACTAATCCATCAGTGGAGGGGACATGTGTACAGGAAGGCCTGCTGACACTGGCGCATGTGCCGATCGGGTCCCCTTGGTATATTGGAATCACAAGAGTATTCAAAATGAAGCGAGACTACTAACTGAGAGTATGTGACTCTCCATGTTGTTTAAATATGTGAGAGGCAGCATCTGCAAAGAAAACAAAATAAATATATAAGGTCTCTGAATAACAAGGATGGTATTTGAACTGTACAGTTTATGGAGTATAAAATCAGAAACTTGCAAACACTTGTGACCAAGAAATATTCCACGGTGCATGCTATACTGGTCCTTCAGAGACAAACCTTGCATTTGCACATGCAAGTACAAGTACACTTACATAAATCCAGCACCTCCGCACTTGAAGATTGCAAATGGGAATTCTGCAGGGAGGCAGAAGCGTCTGCAGACGCCTTTGTAGTCGGTGCAGCCCCAGGGAAATGCAACAGCGGCATTGGCATCATCTACAACCAGAAAGGTAACGCGGCTTCGCAAATCAGAATATTTAAGGGCTACGGATGGTAATCTGTTTTTAACTTAATGTTTTTTTTTAGTTATGTTACTATAGTTTAATTTTTCATCTGCCTGCTTATTAATATAAATTAAAACTTGACGTTCTCGTTCATGTTGGCCTCCTGGACCCCTCTTGCTAGTAACTGTCATCCTAAATCTCATTTATAAGTATAAAATCTCTCAGCAAAGTAAGAACACATCAAGTAGCTCTTGATACAACTGTCAGCAAAAAACAGCAATTCACAGATTAGAACTGTACCAAATGGCCATTGCTAAAATTACCCAACCACATACACACACACAGGAAAAAACATATAGGCATTTTAAACTTGCATTATAATGTTGAGTTATAATCTATTGAATTCACTGCTTAAATATTCAAAGGCAAATCTTAAACTCACATGTGATGGACAGGAGCACTACAAGTGCCAGAAGCATGAAGCGTTGATAGATCATGGTGTCAGCTTGCCTCAAAAATGTTTGCAACACTCCAGGACCCTTGAACAGCTTCAAGTGTGGTCGTGCAAATGAGTGTGAGTGGCCGAGGGATGTTACCGCGTCCGTCACAGTCACACCCTTGTGCTTCAAATAAGACCCTTTAATTCAGAGATGAGATTATAAGCAACAGGCTCAAATGAATGGGCCATATTGTATCTACACGAACTGAGTGCTTCTCATTAACTTGGTCGTCATCCAAGATTCCCTTACTCTGAGTTTTCCCCTATACGACTGCCTCAGTAAGGGGTCAAGAAAATTGGTTTCACCTGATCAGAGACACATGTCTCATAGCATAACCCCCAAGAGCACAAACTTAAGCCATTAATATTGGAATTCCACGTCTAACTTAATCTTAAATACAAGATTAGTGAAAATGTTGTTCGTAAGGTAGGTTATACTGTAAGTCGATAGAGAAAAAAAAAAGTCGAGATATGGTTTCATTTGAGAAGGTTTGGTTTATTTGTGTCCCACAGCGCTATATACCAGTACAGCATCTCATATCACGAAGGAGCTGGGTGCTTTTGGGTGAGATGAGCCAGACCATTGGTATAGTGGAATCACAAGAGTGATGTGAATGGTGGGGAGGGGTACCTGGGTGACCCCTATCTAGTACACATGTGCAACACAGCATCTGGAAAGAGAACAAAATAAGGAAATTGTCAGGTATTTTGCCTTTGTTTTTTTTAACAAACAAATAAAGCTCCCCCAATCCAACAATCATAATTTGAATTGACTTAGTGGACTGAATTGAGCTATTTTCTCAAAATTTTAAAATGACCACTAACATTGCTGCGTTGTGAAATAAAGTATCTTATGTTATGATAGTCCATTGGTATTGACCCATATTAGAGACAGTAATATGTTTTTTGTTGTTGTTGTTGTTCTATAGTGCACCATTCATTGTCCATGGGCAAAATTGATTGGAAAACCAGGTTAAGATTCAAGATTTGCATTTTTGCATTTTAATCAAACTTACACAGATCCTTTGGTGCAGCCGAAAGGCCCGAAAGGGAGCTCAGCGGCCAGACACACGGGTCTGCAGGTCCCGCTGTAGTTGGAACAGCCCCATGGCAGCGCCACCGCGGCGCTCACTCCATCTGTCCAATAAGTTCAGAAGAACAAAATAATGAACGCCACATTTTCTGTTGAGTCTAAAGCACCAGGTGACATAGACAGATCATGGTAATTTTTCAGTCTACTGAATCTACTGACAATTAAGTGAAGTTTAAACTTGATCTCTTGTTTTTGCACTTAATTGTCTATTCTCTTTAGTATAATATAGTAATTTTGATGTCTGTCTATTGTTGTACTAATTGTCTCTATAGAGAAAAGTCAAGACAAGGCATCGTTCATGTTCAATGCAAAACTTAAAAGTAATGATCAGTCAAAATCATCTCTTTAACCTAAATTGACTCCACTTATCCAGGCCTATACAAACAACAACCTAACATTAGCTAAAGAACTAATAAGAAAAAAATCAAACTCACATGCGATAGATAAGAACAGCAGAGCTGCCAAGAACAAAAAGCGTTGATAGATCATGGTGTTGTCTCTCCTCAAGTATTAGTCCACAATAGTCCTGGACCTTTGAACAGATGTAAGTGTAGTCGTGAAAATGCGTACAGGAGGAGGAGGAACAGAACAAGGGGAAGACTTAGTCACACCCTTGCGCTCCAAAATAATAACATTCACAAATGTAATTACGAGTAAGAGACTATGGTGAATAGAGTACATTGTATTCAAATCAACTAGGTCTACATGCCTTTCATTAGCTGGGCTATGATCCAGGCCTCTTTCCTTATCAGATGACTGCTTCAGGGAAGAGGCAAGAATATTAGATTCACCTGATCTTCTAAGTACGTCTCACAAACAAAACTGGGCCCATTCATTTGAGAATCTCAGTGCAGGCTGGAAGGCAGGTCTACTGAGAACCTATATAGGTTATTAGTTTCTACAGTATCTACAAATCCTTATGTACGGGACATGTGTAGGCCATGTGTATATGTGTCAATAGTTTGTGGTTTTATTATTTTATTTACACATTTCTTTTAGTGAAACTGCAAAGTCAAAGAGGCCTACCAAGTGGATTCTTCAAGCTCTCTTGAAATGCTGTTATAGATTGATAAACTGCTCTCTTTCCCTACTCAAATATGTTTTTTTACAAGTTATCAAAATTATATTCTGTTCTTGGTAGTTTCATAAATTATCATGCTTTATGATGGCTGCGCGTGAACTAACATTTAGGCCTATCGCTGTTGTTTTGGGGAGGTCCGTGTACTGAAAGTTCACCTCCACTACAGTAGGTGGCAGTGATCAGAGATACTGTCATATAAATACGGAAGCGAAGAGGAAGACAGCAATGGCGGCCTCCTGTAAATCAGAGTGGTCACAGAGACTGTTGGCGAAATAACATATATCTGTCCTTGTGACTCGAGACTCTTTCTTACGCAACTTTGCTAAATATGACTGAATGTCTCATACATTTTGCATGTCTGACAATGTCAGTTTTGTGACTTTTATTACGCTGAATTAACTTGACGACTGCTAAGCGACTCATTGACATCCTCAGGCAAATCAGGTTAGGCTGCTTTACTAACTTCCACAGTGACCGATATCAAAGCTGGTGCTTATTTAGTTTCGATGTTATTCTGTGGAAGGCAAATTAAATGTATGTGCTACTGTTATCTTTGTTAGCCATGACAACTGCACAGCTCAAAGTCCATAGTAGCCTACTTGCAACCTACATTGTATGCATTGTGTAGCTTGTATGATCATATAACCATACCCTGTACAGGCCATACACCTTGCTTTTTTCTAATCCATTTTCATATCCTAGTTTCTTTTTTAAATAAGTCAAACTCTGTGTATATTACTTTTTTCAGAATGACACTAGGAAAGACTGCAGTTCGGGTGGTGAACTTGGGTCGTATTTCCTATGGACAGGCACTGCAGGTGCAACAAAAGCATGTCCGGCAGCATCTGGACAAAACATCAGATGTCCCAAACACTTTACTCCTGTGTGAGCATCACCCAGTGTACACGATCGGCATCAGACAAGCACCATACCCGCCTGAAGAGGAGGAGAGACTGAAAGGTCTGGGGGCAGAATTCTTCCGCACTAACCGGGGAGGCCTCATCACTTTCCATGGACCCGGTCAGTTGGTTTGTTACCCGATCCTCAACCTCGGCTGCTTTAAGAAGAGTGTGAGGTGGTATGTGTGCGAACTGGAAAAGACTGTGATTGGACTCTGTGGCAAATTTGGGTTAAAAGCGGCAACATCTCCAGACACAGGTGTCTGGGTCGGGGACAACAAAATATGTGCAATAGGTGAGTTGACCTAACAGAAAGAAAGACAAGGATGTATAGGGTGTAAGGATGTAGGACGATTGCTTGACCCTTGCGTACAATAGATGCCTGTGTGTCTCTTACTTATTACTACTTATTAATTTGGCTGATGCCTTTATCCAAAGCGACAATTTTTACAAGGGCCAGTTTGTCCAGAGCAACTCAGGGTCAAGTGCCTTTCTCAAGGGCACAACGGTGGCAGCTGGGAATCGAAGCTGCAGCTCGTCCAGCTCCTTAGTCTCTGCACCCCCACCGCCCATTCATGCCTGAGCAGTTTGAACTAGATCCGCCCATTCAGACATGTCTGAGCAGTTTGAACTAGATCCGCCCATTCAGACATGCCTAAGCAGTTTGAACTGTTTTCAAATCACTGTCAGCTTGTAAAATGTTTTGGCCTCTAGTATGTTTTTTGTAATTTTGTCATTTGATCCCCTTTATATTAATCATAATTTCCCAATTCTCCCTTTATTTCCCAATTCTTCCTTTTATATTAAGCATCATTATTTCCCAAATCTCCCTTTATTTCCCAATTCTTCCTTTTATATTAAGCATCATTATTTCCCAATTCTTCCTTTTATATTAAGCATCATTATTTCCCAATTCTTCCTTTTATATTAAGCATCATTTTGATTATTACATTAAACTCCGCTTTTGTTTGTGGAATACCGTTATGTCGATTATGCCTTCATACCTATGTGCTCCGTTTGTTTCTCTTTGCAGGGATTCACTGTGGCAGGTACATAACGTCTCATGGCATAGCACTGAACTGCAACACTGAGATGAACTGGTTTGACAACATAGTGCCGTGTGGGATCGTGGGGAAAGGGGTCACCTCCCTCAGTTTGGAGCTGAGCCGGGATGTCACTGCTGCAGAGGCCACCCCGTACCTCCTAGAAAGCTTCAGCGAGAGGTTCAACTGCCATGTGCTTCCTGAGAGAGAGGTTTTGTAGACGTGCAGTATAGCCCATGACTGTTCATAACCATGGAACATTTTTATTCAAATGCAATGCTTTGACTGCTTTTTGCCTGAACTATTAGGGTTGCAACAATTAATCGATTAGTTGTCAACTATTAAATTAATCACCAACTTTTTTGGTAATCGTTTATTGATTTGGGTCATTCTTTTTTTAAGGGAAACCATCCCAGAATTCTTTGATTTTACCTCCGTAAACATATTTCCTTGATTTACTTAGTTCCATTGTTAAAACATTGTGATGCCATACCATGAGTTTTTTTTTTGTGTTCCACTGCAAATGTGCCATATTATATAGGGAGTGAGAAACGAACTGAACTTCATCTCAGGTGAAGTCTAATGAATAAGTGCTTTAAGATGGACGGGTGGTAGATGCAGCTCTCGCAGGGCCACATGTTGATTGCTGTTAACATAATCATCTGATTCCCCCTATCTTTCCTCAGATGTCATTGATTAATTAATCTCACATAATCAGGCAAGCAAAGTATCCCTCCAGAAAAACCCTCCAGTTTGTTGTCTTGCCTAACATACGGAAATAATGAGAAATACAAAAGATTTGTTTTTGTAAAACAGTATTGTATTGTTAATACCACAATGGTATTTTGTTCAGATGAGTAATGAACAAACAACAGTAAAACACCTGCTGCACCTGTATCTGTGAATTTTGTTCGATGTGGGCAAAAAAGGGTTTGCTGTCCGTTCACCAGTGTTCGTTATGATGTGCCATGATGAGTTATGGTAAATTTGATTGTTATGACACGCTAGTTTAAAATGTGGTTTTGTGTGTTAGGGTTGGATAAGATGTCCAATAATGTTTATACCTCAATTACAATTCACAGTTCACAATTCCCATAATTATTAAGTATGAAGTTAGATATTTCATAGTAATAAGAGACAGAAAGTGTGTTTCATTAGTAGTTCATTAGAAAAATCCTTCACACACATATATTGGGTGCAAAGTCAAAGATAATTCATTAATTCATAGTAATTCAAAGATAATTCATTAATTCATAGTAATTCATTTCGAGAGACATATCAGTGATGAAGCACTTCTGACCACCAACCTTTTTTCTATAATTTATCATCCACAGCGTTTATGATTTATTAATGGTTAATAATTAATGAATGCATTAAATAATGCTGATGGATAAAAACATTTATGTGATGCCTCTTTAATATGACTCGAAATTAAATAAAATAAAAGTAAAAGAATAAGGTTATGGCCAAAACTGTTGATGCTTGCGGTTCCTGAGGTGGAAGGGAACAGAAAATTCCTGTATTCCCCATTATGTTGATATAGGCGTCCGTAAGACAGTAGCATATGAAACACCGAGGCTGTGTGTGTGTGTGTGCATTGGGCACACTCAAAGCCACGTAAACCCCCTCTTTATTATTTGCAGTGAAATGGGTTCATTCGGGTCAGAGCTTTACTGCCTTCTCAAAATTCACCACCTCCCTCTCTCTCGCCTGTCTCACCCGGAGACGAAGGAGATGGGCTTCTTTTTTTCTTTTAATAACTCCTGCCGCTCTCGCTAAAGACGCCTGTTATGTAAACAAGATTAATTCGCTGCAGGCTCCTCTGAGTGCTCGGGCTGTGATTTATCGGCCAGATTTGTATCAGACGCCCACCTTGGCGCGAAGTAAACAGTCGGTTGAGCTCAGTGGGGTTTTAGATGAAATCCGCCCCGTCCTCCCGGGCGCTCGGAAGGGATGTGACACTGCAGCATCACAATAAACAGCCTGCCCGCTTGGAGCCGACGTTATACATCAAAGTAGAGGATCCGAGTCGACCTCTGGAAATAGTTTCCCTGGGATGTCTTATCTTAGAGTGGAAATAACCACAGGCTTTGGAACTGTAGTAGCCAAAGGCCTTACCATTCTCTCTGTGTGATATGTTTGAGAGCTTAGAGGAGCAGCAAAATATAGTGTGCCTGTCTGTGTGTTTCTGAACCGCTGTCTCTCACCCTCTCTTCTCAAACCAATGCCTCAGTGGGACGAGAGAATGGGAGATTATATTTATCCATCCCCAGTCAGGTGTGATCACACTGACACCAACTCAAAGGGGAGGAGAGCCTTTTTCTGCCTTAAGAAATCATTCTAATACTCTCCACTAGGTGGCAGTGTTAACAAAGCTAAATGAGCTCCCCCTGATGAGAGAGAACGAGAAGGGGTGTGCAGACGATCTTGTTGTTTCTGATTTATATTTTGGTGGAGTCTGGAAGGTTTCAGTCTTCAGGCAATATTGCACAGGGTATTGTTCTGATGAAACCAGTCTGTGTCTATTTAAAAGCCCGCCAGTAGGCCAGGCATGACCCCTTAATATGATATCATATCAGGCAGGACTGGGGTCATAGTGACCCCTGAGTGTTCATTACAACACAGCTTGATATTCCTCTGCACAGCATGACATGTTTAATTACAGTGATTCACTGAGGAGAGCAGGCGTTTCCATCGCCTACCAACACCTCCATTTATTGTTTCCTGTACCATATTCCCAATAGACATACACCGTTTCCTCCCTTTCAAATATGCCACCAGAGGCACATCAAACCAAGGTGACAGATGTTTTTTTCTGTCTTTCCATCTGCTGACAATGTCAGTGTGCTAATTGCATGTTACATGCTAGATGCTCACATAATGTATCAAACAGTGTATGGTCTCATGTAGGAGACTCAGGCTAAAAAAGGATGCAGCCTTCTGTCTCAGGCTCGGAGTTCTGTGATGCTTCATGGGCTCAGACCGACTGCTTCTCATCATCTTTCGAGCAGTGCTGGGATTACTTATGAAAAGATATGCACATGCGAACGAAGGGCCGGCCGGCCAGCCAAACAGCTGGCGTGGCCCATAAATACGTCCATTACAATTCATCAGAAAATTGACCGACTGACACTGGTATCAGCAGGCTAATAAGGATGCGTGCATTTGGTTATGAAACAGCAGCTCCATTCCGCTCCACAGCAGCTGTAGAGGTGCCAGTGGATTTGTAGCGAGGAGGGGAGGAGGGGGGGGGGGGCTGCAGGACAGGACTCCCTCACTGCTCATAAGTGACCCGAATTCTTGCTTGGCAGTCGTTGGCACTCTCATAATGGCCCCTTGGAGGATTTTGCCGGCAGGCAGTTGGCTCGAACTCGGTGATAAACAAGCGACGGCCCTCATCCCGTTCTTCCTGCAGCGGAGACGGAGACGGAGGCTAGCGTTAGCGTTAGCGGCGGCTCGCGGGAGAATGGCGGCGTGATGTGATGTGATGGATAATCGCTCCGTTGGCGGAGACCAGGGACCACCATCCAACCCCTCCGCCGTTTAATGAGGCGAAGGCAGACCGGCTTGAACGCCAGCAATGTCGTCGCCACTCAAACTCTCGTCCCTCACTGGGTGTGGGGGTGTGGGGGTGGATGGATGACAGATAACATGTGCTTCTGTTGTAACCCCCCTCCCTCCTTCCCACCCCTACCCTAGTCGTCTGCAGCAGGGGGAATGTTTTCTTCTTCTCTCTCTCTCTCTCTCTCTCTCTCTCTCTCTCTCTCTCTCTCTCTCTTTCTTCTTCCTCTCCGTTCTCTTGTCAGAAGCAGGCGAAGTCACTCCATCTGGGCTGCTCCCAGTCTGTGAATCAAAACTCAAATGCGAGCGACAACAGCAAACAAAAGAAAAAACATGTTGGACTGTCAAGGCCTCTATGCAGACGCGACTGCACGCTGTCAAGGCCTCTATGCAGACGCGACTGCACGCTGTCATGGCCTCTACGCAGACGCTACTGAACAGTTGTTGCTGTGCGGAGGCACGTCAGGTGCTGTGCAGCAGAACAAATGTCCCTCTGACCTCTCATGCAGGGGGACAAACTGTCCTCCTGAGGGATGCTGGGAGGAACCGCTCCAAATCCACCCCTGTGTGGTGGTGTGGTATGTGGTGTGGTGTGTGGTGGTGTGTGGTGTTGTGTGTTGTGGTGGATGTGGTGGGGTGTGTGGTGTGGTGGTGTGTGGTGTGATGTGTGGTGTGGTGTTGCGTGGTGTGTGGTGTGGTGTGGTGTTGCGTGGTGTGGTGTGGTGTTGCGTAGCTAGCAGGCCGGCGGGCAGGCAGGCACTCAGTCACAGTGATGGTGGCTTTGGTGGTGGTGGTGGTGGTGCAGCTCTGTGGTAGGTGTCAGCAGTGTGTGAGCTGTCGTGTGGAAACTCTCTGACACCCCTGTGACGCTTGGCATGTAGCGGGGCTTGGGGAGCGAAGAGAGACGTGGGAGAAAAGCCCAACACTGTCCACGCCATTGATTTCCACAGGCTGGGGCAGAGTGACACATGGTTTAAAATAGCTCTTCATGCCAGCCAGCTTTTCTCTATATATATGTGTGTGAGTGTGTGTGTGTGTGTGTGTGTGTGTCAAAGTGAGTGAGGAATGCGCACAGGCCTCCAACACACCCACTCGAAGTTTGCTTTTGAGTTGGTGAGCGCCGAGATGTACTCGATCAAAGGCACTCCAGTGGGAGAAGATACGATGGGGCGATTACAAAGACTGTGATCACCGTGGGTGGACGGAGTATTGTAGCCCTCAGTAAATCAGTCCTCACACAGATAGCCACCCACTGCTATTCTGTGAAAAGTCCACAGATGAATCACTGTACTTAGGTTTGTATCAGGTTGATACAAACCTGACATCGAGTTATTGAGACTTAGATCCAAAAGAAATAATATTCTTCTGTAAAGTATTCCTATTTAAAGATGAAGTGAGTGGTGAACAGTTGAGGTGTCTCTAGACCAAAAATAATGGCATATCTATGTCTGAAAGATAATGTAATAAAAAAGATAATAGCCTACAGTTGATATGCGTAGATTTATCTTAGAACTATGTTAAAACTACTCAAATGCTCATATAGACCATTGTGTTCAACAAAAAAAAATAAAAAAACGTCTGCTTCTGCTCGTGAAGTGAACAGAAAGTGTTCTACCAAACAGCCTTTTTGTCTCAAGGATTTTAGGGCTTGTAGTTCCAGAAGTGTTCTACCAAACAGCCTTTTTGTCTCAAGGATTTTAGGGCTTGCAGTTCCAGAAGTTGAAATCAGTTCTCTGAATCTCTGCCTTCCCCATCCTGGGGGGGGGGGAATCTCAGCTTGTGATGTTCTTCAGGAAGTCGCCGGAGCCAGCCAGGCGTGTGCCTCTCGGCTCTGCAGCACTGCTATTTTGGGCTCGTGCGCTCGCTGCAAGGCCCAAGAGTTTGATTCAAGGTGAGTGCGGGCCAGGCTTTTACTGGAAATGGGCCTTACAAGGTGTTTCGCATTGATATGCACAGCAAGACTTGCCATCAAATTAAAGTAGTGCAAAGCACACACACAAACACACACACACGCGCATACTCACCCGTGAAGCATTAGCTACAGCGCACTGAGCGGTTTATCGATCTCCGAGGCGGTGGCACCGTGCTGTCTGAGAGCATTGCCACGGCAGTGAATTACTGACGCCGTAAATTATTTATTGTCTTACAGCGACGTTGGCCGTCTTTAACATCAATTACAGGCGCCTATGCATTACGGCCACTCAGGAAGTGGAACGAAACACAATCCCCCCTCCAAAATCCACATGGGAGCAATTTCGCAAAGCGGCTGAGTGTTTATCCGAAGGCAGAAGTGGGCTGAAGATCTGAACGTGATATCTAAATAGGACTTCCAGAAATAGTCTTCATCCTTTTTTCCCATCGTGGAATAAATCCACTTAATTCTATTAAAGCTACAAGCTCCATTTTCTTCCAGTTTTGTAGGTCATGTTTTGAAGGTGATGCAAACAGCAAAGTATATGTAGCAATGTTGACGAGTTCCTTGACCTTTGCAGACCAAATGGTACAAAGCACAGTAAGAGAGTACAAAACCGAAGCCTGTGTGGCCATGAAGGTCAAGTGAAGGACAGACCAGATGCATTGGGCTGCTGGGATATTACTGGTACGGAGTTTAGCTCAGAATACCAGAACAATGTTGATAAATTGCAGTTCATTTCGTTTACCCCCAGAAGTTTTTTTCAAAACAGAATACTGAGTGCGATGCTTTGTGTGTGTCTCCCTGTAGGGTTACCCTAAAGGCCAATGCATCGCCCATTTTGTGTTTCTTGGTGTTTTAAGCTCCCAACGTTGTCTTCCAGGCAGCGCTGCATGGAAGGCTCTAGGGTTAGGCAAGGGTTAGGGTTACGGTTAGGTGCCTTGAAGTCCACGGTCGCAGCGCTGCCTTGAAGTCGACGGTGGGGGCTTAAAACACCATCGAGTCCATTTTGTTTTTTATGTTTTATTTTTGTTACTACAGTTGCAGAGTATTTGTATTTTACACAACTGTCGTAAAAACACCAGTCACCAGTCAGACTCAGTTCCCCCTCACACATGGGGATTTGTTTACAAACTGGCAGAGCGAAGTTGCTAGACTGGTTCACTCCCGCCAGCCAATCAGAAAAGAGTATTTCTTCTCTCTGGGTGATAAAGTATATTAAGGTAAAGACCTTGCATAGCATAGCATAGGATACCTTTAAAGTAGTTTAACTGTATGCGTGCATCATCATACTGTATCATAGCACATAGCGTGAGTGCCCACTCATAGGTACTCCAGAAGACAAGAGTAAACATGAATTGACCCCTCTTGTCAGTTGAGAGGCGGAATGGTCCTGCTTCCTCTCCGGAAAAGCCTTATCATGTGAGCTCAGCAGAGAACTCCGCGAGTACAAGTTTAAAGTACAAGTGAGGATGTGCTTGAATTGCAGAGCCGGGGGTTGACCTCATGCTAGTTTGCACAGTACACTCACATTTCACTGGCATTTGTCACTGGGCCACTGGAGGTCATCCAGATTCTCTTAGCGCAAGTGAAACAGCCCTTAATGTAGGAAAAGCCAAGGAGAGTCATTGTACTGTCGGAGTTCCACCGCTTTATTCTTGGAGATGAATGAGTATCCTTGTTTGATTCAGTAATGCCTTTTGCATGAACGATATGAGGCTGGTTGCCCACAAGTTTTTTTTTATTCAGGAAATTAGTTTAGTTTCTGGTCAGTTTAGTTTAGTGTAGCGTTTCAGTGAAATTGTGAGTGATGTTGATGTTTAAATGATGATGCAAATCAATATATTTCAATGCATTACAAAAGTTGGTTTGACTTGTTCATTTCTGAGGGTATAAAAAAAAGTATTGGCAAAATTATATTTCAGTGTTCACATGTTGTGCAACTTCAATTTTTTATGTTTTGGGCCATCAGTGCTCATCATCTTAACATCTCCTCAAGGCAGTCTGACCACCTGTCCATATCGGTCCAGCTGAGGGCTTTTCCCAGCTCACTGTAAGGGGTCCTTCCTCCCCTCCTACCGCCTCCAATACCCCTCCTCTCCCTAACCCCTACTCTGTGCTCTCATCCCGCACCAAATCTCCGGAGTGCTCAGCCGTGGGATTGGGGTTCTGGACGAGGCGGGCTCAGTAATTGGACCGGCGCGAGTGGGCCCGAGCGTGATTGACAGGGTGGGGCCGCCTGTCAGTCTCAGCGTCGGGTCTCTCTCCGTTAGAAATCACGCGTAGCCTCGAGAAGGGGCAGCACGGGGCAGCGTGGGGCACCACGGGGCAGATGGGAGAGGCCGCTGCCTGAGATGGGTTCAGGGCTTGTGCGGCCTCAGAGACCTCGAGAATGACGGTCATTTGAACTGGTCACTTGTTTCAAACGCTCTTAAAAGGAAAGTGTTGTCCCTATCTGGACACAGAGATGTGTTAAAAAGACAATGCAAGTTGTGTTGATTCAATGCAAGTTGTGCTATTTTTAACACAATTTGTGCAACAAATTTAAAAAGGAAACAACACAAACTTGTGTGGTCCCTATCTGGACACAGAGATGTGTTAAAACAACGCAAGTTGTGTTGTTTTCAGCACATTCGTTTTAAGAGTGAACCAGTCACATTGAGACCACAAAAAAATGTATGAGGGTTTTCTGTTGGATCCACGCCGGCTTCTTTGACCCAAAACAGTAGCCATGGTGACGAAAACATAAAAAGTGTGTTAATTAGCTGAGTGGAGAGAGTGAACCTGATGAAGCATTGGCGGAACGCGTCGTTCGCTGAAAAATAAATCAGCAAAGTAAATACACCAGTGTGCGGTGATCTTTCACTTTTTTCGAATTGTTGACGACTGCACATCACCAGCACCTGGAAATCAGAAGGCTGTGAATAGGAACTTTATCCTTTTTTGTGTTAATTAGCTGATTTAAGAATCATTAAAAATGATGGCTAACAGCGCTTGCAATTACTGGCCAGTGACTTTTCTTCTCATGCTGTTCTTTTCCAAAGGCAGTTATGTCAGCGTTGCCAAAAATTCATCAACTGGCTGAAAATGTTTGCGAGATCTCATTGCTATTCCGCTTTACCAGCGCTTAGATCTGATAACGGCAGCATTTCATGCGCCGAGAGAATCAAATTTACCGCTTGGGGAGGCCCTCCGACAGTGGAGCGAGGATGCACACGTACGCGCCAGGCAGAGTAAATATTTCACATTCACCCTGTTCATAGTCTCTGTGCACAGCCTAACACGCCACTTTGTGTCTTATGAATTTCATGTCTCTCTCTGTCCCTTCATCTCTTTCTCTCTCTCTCTCTACATATCTCTCTTTACGTATCTCTCTTTCTCCCTTCATCTTTTTCTCTCTCTCTCTCTCTGTCTCTCTTTCTCTTCTTCTTTTCTCTCTCTCACACACACACACACACACACACCTTGTTACACACACACACACACACACAGTACACACACAAACACCTCCTTCCTCCTGTGCGTCTGAGGCTGAGGTTGATTGATTACCATCTCCTCCTTTAGTCAGGCTGGAGGAAGGCTGGAGGAGAGTGCTCACAGCCTGAGAACAGCGTAGCAATCACCACAGGAGCCAAAGAGCCACCCATTATCACACTCAGCCCTCTCATCCTCTCCTCTCTCTCTCTCCTCCTCTCCTCTCCTCTCTCCTCCTCCTATCCTCTCCCCTTCTTTCTCCTGCTCTGTACTCTGTCCAGTGAGTGTCAACACTTCCCTCCCCCCCCCTCTCCTCCACTCTCCTCTCCCCCCCCCCCCCTCCTCTCCTCCCCACCCCCTCTCCTCCTCTCCTCTCCTCTCCTCTCCTCTCCTCTCCAGTGAGTTCCAGTGGGCCCATGTGCAGGCCTGAAGGGGATGCAGGTGTGAGAGAGCATGAAGAGCCTCACCTGCCTTTAATCCAGTGTTTCTCAAACTTTTTGTCTGGGGACCCACTTTTTAAAAATGACAGACTATCGCGACCCAACTCGTGACTGTGGTAGTTAACAAACTAGATCAGTGGTTCTCTAACTTTTTCTTTCATTCCCCACTTTGATCAAGGGGGCATTCTCGAGCCCCACCTGTCCCTCATCGCTCTAAGAAAGTGGTAGGTCAAGCTTAAAATTGTCAAATTTATTGAAATATATCCTCTTCAACAGAGTTAAAATCAGCTGGTGCTGCAGATATAATAATGAATAAATACATAACACACATATTTCTGTTTTCCAGCAACATATTAGGAAGCATAGGCCATTTTACAGCATTGTACAATATATTCAATGAAATACCAACATGCTGCATTGAATGGATCCATAATCCAGTCATACTGAGCACTGCTGGTTGCGAAATATTTTTGAAATAAACTTTGCAGGGATGTGATGTAGGCCTACAGTTTAATACATGGGATCACAAGAGTGCCTCCCAATCAGACGTTTCAGCGATTTCGATCAGAAATCTCAAAGGCATAATACTGTCGCGATTGAGGCGTCTGTCCCATACTCAAGTTTTTTTGGTGAATTCAGTAATCTTATTTGCTAGCTGAGGTAGGTGCTTGTCTTTGCCTTGTAACTGGACATTTAACTCAAATGTATCGCTAAGATATATCAAATATATCGCTAAGATAGGCCAGCTTCGTCAAGAAATGTTCATTAGTGAACGTGCTTGCAGATTCAAACATGCGCTCTTCCTCCAAGAAGAGGCGACTCGGAGCTCAAACACGGCGACAGCACTTTACCTCGGGAAAGCCACCTTGCCTCGCTGTGAAACAGTACAGCCTTTTGGTCAGCTACCATCTCTTTGCAAAGTGCGGAGAATAGACGCGCTTTTAAGGGCCGGGTTTTGATGAAATTCACCACTCTCACAACAACGTTCAAAATCTCATGTAGGTCGGGACTATAACTAAGCTGCCTTTCCTGTGAATAACACAGTGCGTCCATTGCGCATCGGGTGCTACCTGGGCTCAGGCTGCAGATAAAAAATAAATAAAACAACTCCTGTTTTTCACGTCAGTTCGCGCCCCACCTGGCATGTCTCCGCGACCCAGTAGTGGGTCGCGACCCACAGTTTGAGAAACGCTGCTTTAATCCTCCATCTTCTCTTCTCTCACTCTCTTATCTTCTCTTGTTCCCTCTCTTCTTCCCTCTCTTTGTCTCCTCTCCTCTATATGATGTATTATCTGGTGCAGGCACAGTTTTGTTATAATATTTTGTACAAATGATTTATTTGATATCATTATTTCAGAATTGCTTCTCAGGCTTATGACTAATTAGGCTAATTAAGCATGACAAATCAGTAAATCTATTCAGAGAATATATGTCTGTGTATTACAAAATATCAGCTCATTGCCAGTTTCCCAGCAGAGAGAGATGGAGAGAGGGAGATCTGGGAGATAAACAGAGCTGACATGGGGAGGAGGCTCACAGGAATCTCAAATGTGTTCACCTCAGCGTTTCAGAAGCCAACATGCTCTGCTGGCTTTTTTCATTCCACATTCATTCAAGCGCCAATTTGCTCCCTTCCATCCCCACACACACAGCTGGGGCTCGGTAGCCGAGCTGTGCAGCAGCCCGCTGTGCGGGTTTCAATGCCAGGTGTCTGTCCACTGGACTTGCCCATTAACCCGGCCAGGTGGAGGTCCCTCCCGCGGAGCCAGCTGTGGGCTCGTCTGACAGGTCCCGTCTGGTTAACTCAGCAGGCCCAGCACCTGTGGAGGCCCACAAGCTACATGGAGACGCTCTCACTCTGAATGAGACTCACTCCCAACCAGAGGGGGACTCTCAGGGCCGTAACCAGGGCGACGACCATTCTGGAATGAGAATGGTTCCAGGTCAGCACATACTTAAAACAAATGTGTTGAAAACAACACAACTTGCATTGTTTTAAACACATCTCTGTGTCCAGATAGGGACAACACAGTTTGTGTTGTTTCCAACATATTTGTTTTAAGAGTGTCAGAGTTCCATACTTGAACTGTTTCCTCCTTACACAAAATTGTTGACTGGTTTGTGCACCTCCCTCATGTGTTCCTCGTAGGTAAGGTACTCTCGTTAGAGTCAGAGTTAACGCCACCAGGTCCAAATTAGATGTGTAAAGGCTTCGTCTGTCCACAGGTATAATGTGCCAACATATCAAATCTGTTGGGCTTTCTGCCTTGATCTCCTTAAAGAGGCAGTTATGAGTTTTTGTCAAAAGCTAACAATCTCACTCAACAACCACTCACAGCTAATTGGAATGACAGGTGAAAAAACAAAAATAGCATGTCGCTTTAATGTTATTATCATCTCATTAAAATGCTTACTTTGTACGGGTCCTAAAATGATCCTGACAGAAGATGTTAAGACTCCAAAAACTCCTCGGTGCTTGTTACTATGGAGGGGCTGGTGAACACCCCTCTGTACTCTGGAGGGGCTGGTGAACACGCTTACGTCTGCCGACTTGACAGTCATCAAATGATATATATTTCTGTCTTTCGATCAGAGGAATAAACCCAATTAAGCCAAGTGGCAGGTGCTTTGAGCAGAGCTGTCACTTGGGCTTTGTTGCTTATGAATGTCCCCTATCTCTCTTTAAGATTGATGGCGCAGGTTCCAGGAAGGACGTTGGATGGACTTGGTGGGTGGGTGGGGGGGGGGGGGGGGGTGGCGGTAAGGTACGGCACACAGAATAGGACACCCTGCACCTGGAATTTAATAGATTTTGTTTTTAATGACAGGGTGACTTCCCTAGAGTCCGATGACTTTCAGATAGCAACTGTTCTCATTTGGGTCGAAAGAAAGGAGGGCACTGAAGTATCGCAAGTGTCTGATTGCAATCATTCCCTCCCTGGTTGTGCCCTATTTTTCACTCTTCATGAAGTGCACTTCAGAGAGCTCTCTGGCGAGTCACTTGTAAAGTTTGTCTCCCTCGTAACAATACTTCGCTGGCAGGTGTTAAGTTTCTTTAATTATGTTTAGTTTCATGAGCTCATGTCAAGGTGTAATTATGTTTTATCAGCTTTTTATATTTCGTGGAGCTGACTCATCTGATCTATTTCACTTTCCTGCTTGTGTTTTCATTTTTTTTATTTTGTTGTGGGTGTGAATCCCATGTCCA
The DNA here is from genome assembly GCF_018492685.1 of Alosa sapidissima. NCBI lineage: Eukaryota > Metazoa > Chordata > Actinopteri > Clupeiformes > Clupeidae > Alosa > Alosa sapidissima. The sequence continues at coordinate 30,827,511 of NC_055971.1, forward strand.
TTTAGTTCACTCCGAAGAACACACACAAACACACACACACACACACAAAATCTCCCTTCAAAACATCTTTATAGCATTCTTGATGGAAAGTTATATTTTCTGCAGGCAGTGTGACGAAACCTGAAATGAAGAGGCGTTATGGGGGAGAGAGGTGAGACGTGATCATCGGCAGGCACGCAGACGCCTTTTTCCTCCTTCAGGTTCCTTCCTGGTCTAAATGAGAATGGCACCATGGGAAATCACATGTCATCCACTCTCCATCTCTTGTCAGGACCCATGCAGGCGCATAGCCCTGAATGATGTCACTGTTCGCCCACATCATTTCTTTTTTGCCGGGTGGGCTGTTACGTTCGTGGGAAATCTCATTTTGCTTTCTGTCTGCCGATGTCTGCTTAAGTAAAGTTTTTGCCTCATCACTGCTTTGGGTAACCGGGTCTGACGGAGAAGGTCTGAAGTTTAGGTGGGTGAAGTGCACCAAGGAAATGAGCAGCAGACATCTCGTCACACTCACTGCCACCGCACTTTTGCTACATGACCAGAGGGGGCGCTGTGGGTCATACCAGGTCTGCAATAGGTACAATAATATCTGATTCATGGAACTGGCTGGGTAGTGTTAAAATGGCAAAAATGGGAAAGGAGGTAAATTAAAGTAATGGTAAAAACGTTTATATTCATTGTGGGCCGGATATCTTAGTCCATCCTTAAACTACCAATGACAGTAACCACCGAAGAAGACCGTATGCTGAGTGAAGACGCTGTCTGTCAGAAGTGAGGGAAGAAGAGAAACACATATTTATTTGGCAACTCCACTGAGAGTTTGTGTGGGACATAAATAGAAGTCAGTTAAATGGCGGCCGTGGCCAAGTAGGTTAAAATGTTCTACTCATCGCCACTGGGAAAAGACTTGAAAAGTATGTCAGGCTATATGTGTTCTTTATCCTATTTTTACTCGTAGGCCTCCCACTGACTCAAAACAACTGTGTAATTGATACAAGCAGCCAGGCAAAATGTTCCTCTCAATCAGCCTTTCAAGTCGTTTGCGTCCGGCTGGTTTGTATTCCGGCGGCGAGCACAAGCAGTGGCGGCCGGCACTGCGGCCCCTTAAGCTCTCCACTGTTTTCCTGTCTGTCCTCTCCTACTGTGTACACACCACACTTAACAGTCCACAGAGGAGGGCTGCCTGTCTCATCAGGTAGCTCAGAGGTACACACACACACACACACACACACACATGCACACATGCATACACAAACTGAGGATGTCTGTATTGATGTGAACTATCAGAGACTCACACGCTCAAATAGAAGCTTAGGAGGACTCTTAAAATGCAGTTTAATTTCCATAAACAAAACAATATATTACTAACTATGAATTATGGCAAGTTGAAGAATCCTCACAGTATATTGTGGCTTCAGGGAACCATTTTAGTGGCTTTTATTTGACCTCAGAGATTGCGTATAGTGTCTTACACTACTGAGGCTCATAAATCATTTTGCATCCAAAGATCAGTGCTTTTGGTAGTGTACCCTCCAGGCACACTCTATTTCAGGGAAAGAAACTAGTTGAGATTCACACTGCATAAATTCCGACCCCAAACATTTTTACAGGCAGGAGGTGACGGAAGGGAGTGTGAATGAAGTTTCCCCTCTGATGAGTGTGAAATTGGCCCTCCAGTTACACTGAATACTTTAATTCGTCAGTGTGTCTGAGCTATGCTACATCTCCTGTACTATACTACACATACTATACTACACTATACTACATCAGTGTGTCTGAGCTATGCTACATATCTTGTACTATACTACACTGTAATATGTCAGTGTGTCTGAGCTATGCTACATCTCCTGTACTATACTACACTATACTACATCAGTGTGTCTGAGCTATGCTACATATCCTGTACTATACTACATCAGTGTGTCTGAGCCATGCTACATAACCTGTACTATACTACACTATACTACATCAGTGTGTCTGAGCTATGCTACATATCCTGTACTGTACTACACTGTAATATGTCAGTGTGTCTGAGCTACGCTACATCTCCTGTACTATACTACACTATACTACATCAGTGTGTCTGAGCTATGCTACATATCCTGTACTGTACTACACTGTAATATGTCAGTGTGTCTGAGCTATGCTACATCTCCTGTACTATACTACACTATACTACATCAGTGTGTCTGAACTATGCTACATATCCTGTACTATACTACACTATACTACATCAGTGTGTCTGAGCTATGCTACATATCCTGTACTGTACTACACTGTAATATGTCAGTGTGTCTGAGCTACGCTACATCTCCTGTACTATACTACACTATACTACACTGCAAAAACTGCTTATCTAACAAAATCTAACCAAGTGTTATTAATCTTATATCAAGATAAAAAAGACTAGTTGGTATTGTTTTCAGTATAAAGAGACTTACCTGGCGCTTTCTTGTGAAAACATTTGACTTAATTTAAAAAAAGATTGACTTATTTTAAGACATCTCATCCTGAAAACAAGCAAATTTGTTTGCCAGTGCGTTAAGCAAATTTGTCCTAAAAACAAGCAAATTTGTCTGCCAGTGCGTTGAGCAAATTTGTCTTGATAAGACTCCTTAAAATAAGTCAAAGTCTTCTTAAATTAAGTCAAAATGTTCTTTTGAGAGGGCGCTAGGTAAGTCTTTTCATACTAAAAACAATACCAAATAGATTTTTTAATCTTAATATAAGATTAATAACACTTGGTTAGAATTCATTTTTTGCAGTGTACATCAGTGTGTCTGAGCTATGCTACATATCCTGTACTGTACTACACTGTAATATGTCAGTGTGTCTGAGCTATGCTACATCTCCTGTACTATACTACACATACTATACTACACTATACTACATCAGTGTGTCTGAGCTATGCTACATCTCCTGTACTATACTACATCAGTGTGTCTGAGCTATGCTATCTCCTGTACTACATCAGTGTGTCTGAGCTATGCTACATCTCCTGTACTATACTACACTATACTACATCAGTGTGTCTGAGCTATGCTACATCTCCTGTACTATACTACACTATGCCGTACTCTGCTCTGCTGTGCATTACTTTACTATAAGCCAGAGGTTCTCCACCTTTTTGGGGCTGAAGCATACCAAAGGCCAAACCAAAATGCCAAGGCACACCATAACAGGGGTCTTAAATGCCCGTATTTTCTCTATACACACAGAGTGTTGATTAAGCTGAGATCACTGCCATAGACACAGCGTTTGGGTCTGCGGTCACATGACCCTGACTGAGCTGCAGAACAGAGCTGGAGCTAGAGCAGCAGAGGCCCATCGCTTTGGATACGCGCGTCAGCCGAATGGATAAATGTACATCACTAAAGAAAGACAAGAAAGAGAAGAATGATATTATTCACAGGTTGAGAAAGGTGATTTTATAAGAAAGACAAGAACGATATTATTCACAGGTTGAGAAAGGTGATTTCCAGACTCACAAAAGGGTCCCTGGCACAGAAAAAAAGAATAGATTATATAAAAATCATGTTGAAAGTTAATCATACATGTATAATCATCAAGACCAATCAATTAAACAAACAAATTAATCAACAGTATTGTTGGTACCTTCAAGTCATGGCAGCGGCCATAAAGCATAATGAAGTGGCAATAGCTTTCGATGGAAGAATTCAACTTCTGATATGATGATAACTAGAAATACTTTGGTTTGGTCATCTAATGTTAGTGAGCCGCTGCTGGAGTAATATACTGTAGTGCCCAGCCAGAACTGATATTGCAATCAAAGAGCAAAGCTACATCAACTAGGGCCGTCACCCCCCAAGCCACAGTGGAAAGAGGCAGAAGTGAGGGGAGGGGTGCTGGTTAGAAAGCCGTTGCTGAAAACGCATCACTTGGGAAATGCCCCAAGCTCCTGTGATGGAAAAATGCCTTATACCACTAATTAGCTTTTAGCTGCAGTAATGTTATGGAATACTTTCCCACCCCCTCTCTCTTTGTGTGTGTGTGTGTGTGTGTGTGTGTTTGTGTGTGTGTGTGTGTGTGTGTGTCCTCTAGAGGTCTCGTAGTTCTGATTGAGTTTGTGTGAATTGATTGGGAGGTTTGTGTTCAGCAGCAGTGTCATTAGGAGCATTTCAGTGTGGGGAGATTTGCTCTGATTAGATCATGATTTGGATGCATTGACTCAACAGTGAAGCAGGCAGAGAGAGAGAGAGAGTGTGTGTGTGTGTGTGTGTGTGTGTGTGTCACATGTGTAGTCATTACATAACTATGCTGGAGAAAAACAGGAGTCGATTAGTTTACCCTGCTAATGAGGTGGGCAGGCGTTTAGCTGAACACACCTACAGCCTCAGCCTGGCACAGAGTAAGCTCTTTCCTACAGCCTCAGCCTGGCACAGCCTGGCACAGAGTAAGCTCTTTCCTACAGCCTCAGCCTGACACAGAGTAAGCTCTTTCCTACAGCCTCAGCCTGGCACAGCCTGGCACAGAGTAAGCTCTTTCCTACAGCCTCAGCCTGGAACAGCCTGGCACAGAGTAAGCTCTTCCCTACAGCCTCAGCCTGGCACAGAGTAAGCTCTTTCCTACAGCCTCAGCCTGGCACAGCCTGGCACAGAGTAAGCTCTTTCCTACAGCCTCAGCCTGGCACAGAGTAAGCTCTTTCCTACAGCCTCAGCCACAGGCACAGGCACAGGCACAGAGTAAGCTCTTTAAAGGAGGTGGATGTGGGAGAGAAATGAATCCATATCGCTCTTGAATCCCTCATGGCATTGTTGTTTGCAGAGAAACAATGTTTACTTTACAAACCACACAGGATCTGGGTAGTAGTGTTTACTGAATTTCCATTCCTCTCTGTGGGGCAAAAAGGAAAAGGTCACTCATTCCCGCAGCCTCTCCGCCACTGTCCCAGTGATTGATATCCAGTCATTACTCGGTGCCACTTATTACATTAAATAGGTGAAAGTGCTTTATGAGCTTCTAAGGGACAGTATCAATATTTCAAGATTATCTTGCTACTCTGATTATTTTGCTAATCTTGCTAACTGCTAATACCAGCAGTTCACCAGTCTACTATCTATGATTTATGACATATGATATGATAAAGCTTAGAGCAACTTCAAGCAAAATTAATATAAATTCTACCCCTGCCCTAGTGTTTAATGAACACTATAACTGTCTCTCTTCCATGCTGTAATCGGAGTTATACTTTTACTCGTATTAGACTATTTTATTAGATTAGATTATTTACTAGATATCTGATGCCATGTGCCATGTTTTAACACATCTCTCTGCAGAACTGCTTTAGTTCCACAGAATGGAGTCTGAATAATAAGAATGTGTCTCGGTGCAGTCTCTGTCCTTGACCCTGCACAGGACACAGCACTCCTCCCCCCGTCCCTCACTCCCTTGGGCCAGAGGCCGGCTCTCTGCCGGTCAGCCTCTCCGCACAGAGAGGACGAATGGGCCCTCTTAACCCTCCTTCATCACACAAGTGCTCTTAACATTTGATCTCTTCACCAGAGGCTCTTCATTTAATATCAGATCGTGATATTTTTATTGAATGTCTGAGGTTTATGCAACCATTTAAGTTTGTTTATTTATTTATTTATTTTACAATTAACTTGTTTTTGTTGGCAGTACATTTTCTTGATTCCTAAACTGTCAACTTAGACCGGAACAGTAACATCATCCCACATTCAGGAAGTGAAAAATAAAAAAACAAAACCTCCCCTACTTTTGGCCCTCCTAACCCAGCCACTTCCTCCTTCATGTTATACGAATGAGCAATGTCATATTGAGTGTGTAGAGAGTAAACCAATGAATAAAGAATAAAAGGTGGAAGTTGATTGGCTTAGTACTGTATATGACTCTGGGCCCTCTAGCCCATGAGAGATGAGAGGTGTGTGTGTGTGTGTTGGGGGGGGGGGGTGTAGGAAGAAAGAATGAGACAGAGAGAGAGACTGAGAGAGAGAGAGAGAGGACAGCTTCACCCTGCAGAACCTTCAGAGCTGCCTGTCTGTGTTCCTGCTGAATTATGCAAAGCTACTGTATCTCTTGCTTTTTCTCTCTTTCTCTTTCTACATCTCTTTCTTCTTCTCTCTCCAACTCTGTCTCCTCCCTCTCTCTCTCTCTCTCTCTCTCAAACCCTGTCTAAGAGACATCACTGCAAGTCCACTCACTTGGGGGCTGCCAGCCAGTACGCATATCCAGACACTAGGACTCCACTCTTGAATCTGTTCCTCCACTTCTGTCAGATCTCCCAGGGGACGTCAGGAGCCGCGGAGGCCCAGGGAGAGCAGAGGGAGACGAGGAGAGGAGAGGAGAGGAGGGGGTGGAGGCCTGGAGCTCAGGCCTGAAGGATCACAGTGACGGACAGGAGCCCGGGGGGAGGCTGCCGTGACAACAGTGGGCAGTGGGCAGTGGGCAGGAAGTCGAGGTGCTGCAGACTCTGTGAATGTGGCTGTCACCGACAGTAGCCTGTAGTGCACTTATCTTCACACTGCCAGCCATTACATTACATTACTTTACTTTTGGCTGACGCATTTTTCACGAAAGCGACTTTACACACATGCACGACATCACACACATGCACGTTTCTGATTTAGCTGATACTTCGCAACCTCAGTGAAATGCTCATGGAGGAGATGCTTCATTGTTATTGTGTTGTTAAGTTGTTTTGAAGTATTGTTATTGTGTTAAGTTGTTTTGAAATATGGCTATTGTGTTGTTAAGTTGTTTTGAAGTATTGTTATTGTGTTGTTACGTTGTTTTGAAGTATTGGTATTGTGTTACGTTGTTTTGAAATATTGTGTTTGTGAGGCATCATTATGGTGTGGCAGTGCATCCAGATGTGCTATAACACACCTACAGGCTAAGTAGTGAGGGTTGTGGTGCACCCTGATGTATATAATATATACCCAAAAAAAGTATATATACTTTTTTTGATCCCGTGAGGGAAAGACATTCATAGCAGCTGTCATAAACTGCACATTCATGACTGTTTCATGAGACATGACTCAACATTCATACCAAACCTTTCATGAATGTGAAAGACAGAACGACAAAAATGTGTCAAAATAAAAGTCCAACAATTGCAAAGCAGCATTGCCGTTTTTGTTCCAAACCTCTTACCTGGTCACGTCACATCTGAGTCAATGGGCTACTCCAGTGCCAAAAAGACAGAACATGGTCAAGCAAATCATTTTTGTTTCATAAAAATGTATTTGTTTTATGATACCTTTGCAGATGATTTCTCATCTTTTGCTACTGGGAATGTCCAACCATTCCAGGTTACACAAATACGGGTCAGCTGAATGTAGGCTAGTTAACTCCCAGTGTTAAATTCAGTGATTACGAATACTTCACAACTTGTATAGTAAAGTGACATTTGATGTAGACTTCATAAGATATTCATGAAATATTTACAAAGGCTGGAGAGAAAAACGGCAATGCTGCTTTGCGATTGTTGGACTTTTATTTTGACAAGTTGTCATCGTTCCGTCTTCCACTTCCATAAAAGGTTTGGTATGAATGTTGAGTCATGTCTCATGAAACAGTCATGAATGCTTTATGTGCAGTTTATGACAGCTGCTATGAATGTGTTATGAACTCACCCATCAAGTAAAGTGTTATCGTATATTTGAATGCTGGCCTCCAGTAGTATAGCAGTTTGCTCACTTAGCACTCATAGTAGGCTCAAGGGCACAATTGTATTAAAAGTGCATTAGCCGTATATTTAAATGCAGGCCTCCAGTAGTATAACAGTGTGCTCATTTAGCACTCATCGTAGGCTCAAGGGCACAGTTGCTGAGAAAGTGTTCTGCATATTGTACCTGCACTATACTGGGCCGTGTTTCCCAAAACCATGGCTGCTAACTAAGTTAGCAACTTTGTTGGTTGCAATGCAATTTCCCATTGCCAACCAACTAAGTCGCTAACAGGTTAGCAACCATGGTTTTGGGAAACACGCCACTGTTTGTGCTGCTTTAGATGAGCGTCCCCTATTAATGTACGAGCCATACATAGTTAATGGCTGTTTTTACAGTGACATGGTAATGTTATGCTGCAACTCTGAGGGTTTGCCACTGATATTATAAAATGCTTGTAATTTGACAAATGATCAGCACGTAGGCCTACTGTGAACACAGTGAAATCCTGATTACTCCCGATGAGTAATTGTTAGGGTTGTCTGGTAGAGATGGCTTGAGTCACCGAACCCTACCATTAAAACATGCTTAAGACTCTCATCATGTTGTTTTTATTTAAACATACCATAATGACCACGCAGAAGGGATTGTACTATACTGCCAGAGGGGAGGTTGCAGACATGTGATTCACAAAAGGCTGTTTGGTTCTTCTCATAATTAAAGACTGAATTCAGACCAGCACTAAGGCTGTGAATGGTGTGTGTGTGTGTGTGTGTGTTTGTGTGTGTGTGCGTGTGTGTGCATGTGCCTAGTTTATGTATACGCATGTGCATGTGGGTACTGTATGTGTGTGTGTGTGTGTGTGTGTGTGTGTGTGTGTGCACATGTGTTTGGTGTGTGCGTGTGTGTGTGTGTGCATGTGCATGTGTTTATATATGTGCATGTGTGTGTGTGTGTGTGTATGTATGTGCACATCTGTGTGTGTGTTGCTCTATATCAGCATTCATTGATAGTCTCCATACAGGCAGTGTCACCTCTGCACTTGTTAGCCTGTAGTCTCCAGCACTGTGTGGCCAGTGTATTGTGTAGCACAGACAGTTTGTTCTTAACAACACTTAGGTCCTGTGTTGCTATTTTAGTCAACAGCTGACGATCTGTGTTGTGATCCACTACTTAAACATGAGCAGGGCACCTTGTGTGCGATGCCGCAGTGCGTTCAATGCGAGATGGCTCAGTCTGCTCCCTATCAATTAACCTCGCAGTGAAGGGCATGCTCTCCACACAACCTACTGTTTTTATCTCAGCCTGTCTGTACACACACACACAAAACGTCTCAGCCCAGCAGCGAGGCCAGCCAGCCACTCCGGACCACGTGTTTTAAAAGGGTTGGGAATCAGGTGAAGGATTAGCATGTCAGCGGCTCAAAGTCACCTTTGCTTCTCCCCCAAACCCCCCCAACCCCCCGCTCCGAGACCATGAGTTTCATAGGGGAATGCTCTAGTGGTGCTCCTGTAGAGCGCTATCGCTAATCGCTAATCCACTGGCTGAGTTTAACCTCCACCTAACCCCCTCCCCAACACACACACACACACACACACACACACCTGCCAGATAAGAGAGAGGCTTCTCTACTGGGGCAGTTCGGGGAGTCACACCTCGTGGCCACCATGCTGTAATTACCTGCGGTGGCCTTTTATGACATGAGGAAAAGGAGGAAGGGGGGGGGCTGCTAGAACACAGCTCCTATCACAAGCCACCTCTTGTCTTGGTGGTGTTGGCTTAAGGCTGGGCATCCTTGAGCTCTCCTCAGATGCATTTCAATGCTGTGAGGTGCACTGGGTACAGTTGTTGTAATAGCCTAAGCTTTCTTTTTTGCCTTGCATTTTACATTGCAAAACCAATCGTCTGAAGTGACTGCCTTCATGTTTAACACATATGCAAATATGCAACATGCATAATCAACGCTCACGTCTGCAGACCTCTTCACCCCACTGCTCAAGTATACGTATGTGCCTTTCATTTTTCTTTATTCAATTATATTATATTATATTATATTATATTATATTATATTATATTATATCAAAAACTGTTGCGATACGCCAGTTCAAACCACTTGTTACTTGCATTCACAATAAAGTTGTGGGTTAAATGTCTGGCTGCTACCATTGTGCCCTTAAGAAAAGGTCCTTCACCCCGAGGTGCTCTGTGGAGACTAGACCTTATAATAACGGACTTATGTAAGTTGCTTTGGGTTGAAGCGTCCGCCAAATTAATAAGTTATTAAGTAAGTAAAGCAACATATTCGCCCCACAAGACGACTTCTGTCGATACATGTATCATTCTATAACATCACATTGCATTAGACACAAGCTGACAAGGGAAGCGTGTCACTTATCCCCTCGTTACAATTGAACCCACTCTCCCTTACAGAAAAATGCAGGAAGTGCTGATTTTGAAGATGATTGACATTTAAAACGCATTGATTTAATAAGATTAATAATTTACTCCAAACTATCAGGAAATCTATGTAATGTAGGCTAAATTGAGATGAAAAAGGTCTTTAAACGAATGTAATGAGATGCTGGAGGCAACTGAGGGGTTTGGAGAGTGAGTGAGACATCTGAAAGACAAGAGGGAAGGAGAGGGGGATGGAGAGGGGGATAGAGAGGGGGAGTGGAGGAGTGGAGAAGGATAGAGTGGATGATTGAGCTTGAGGAGGAGTGGCGGAGAGGATTGAGATAGAAGAAGAGTGGAGCATAGAGATGTGGTGTGGAGGAGTGGAGGAGTGGGGGGTAGAGATGGGGTGTGGAGGAGGAGTGAAGAACAGAGGTGGAGGAGTGGACAATAGAGATGGAGGGATAGAGAGGAGTGGAGGAGGAGGTGGAGGAGAGGAGGAGGAGTGGAGGATAGAGATGGAGGGATAAAGAGAAGTGGAGGAGGAGGACGTGGAGGAGAGGAGGAGTGGAGGATAGAGATGGAGGGATAGAGAGGAGTGAGGAGGAGGTGGAGTAGGGGGTGGAGGAGTGGAGGAGGAGGTGGAGGAGTGAGTCTCCTAAGGAAGACAGTGGCTGCCACATCACTGACGCTCTCCGGAGAACTGTCATCACGGGGAGTCTGGGTCTGGCAGGGAGAGAGGTGCCAGAGAGAGACAGCTTGAGACAGAACACACACACACACACACGCATACACACACATACTAACACTCTCTCTCTCTCTCTCACACACACACACACACACACACACACACACACAGGCACATACACACTAACACACACTAACTGAACTTCTCTCTTCCTTACTCTTACACACACACACACACACACACACACACACACACTCAAACTCCCTCGCACACCAAGATACTCACTGAACCACTCACTGTCTGGAACAATTTTTCATACCAGAGAAGTGCCTGAAAGAGAGGGCATAAGAGTGAGCAGGCTCTCACACACACTACCCACACAGAAACACACACACACACACACATATAGACACACTCTCTCTCACTTACTTACACGCACACTCACACACAGTGACAGTAAGAGGATCTGAGACACACACTCACAGAAGAGACTAGGTATGCATCTCTGGCCATACACATGATCACACACACACTCACACACACACACACACACTCACAGAAGAGACTAGGCATGCATCTCTGGCCATACACATGATCACACACACACTCACACACACACACACACACTCACAGAAGAGACTAGGCATGCATCTCTGGCCATACACATGATCACACACACACTCACACACACTCACAGAAGAGACTAGGCATGCATCTCTGGCCATACACATGATCACACACACACTCACACACACACACACACACTCACAGAAGAGACTAGGCATGCATCTCTGGCCATACACATGATCACACACACACTCACACACACACACACACACTCACAGAAGAGACTAGGCATGCATCTCTGGCCATACACATGATCACACACACACTCACACACACACACACACACTCACAGAAGAGACTAGGCATGCATCTTTGGCCATACACATGATCACACACACACTCACACACACACACACACACTCACAGAAGAGACTAGGCATGCATCTCTGGCCATACACATGATCACACACACACTCACACACACACACACACACTCACAGAAGAGACTAGGCATGCATCTCTGGCCATACACATGATCACACACACGCTAACTAATGTAATGTTCTTGCTCACAAATAGGGCTGAATGAAATATATTGTGCATGGATGGACATAACATGCACATGGGCCTTCTAGAGGCCTAGAGAGTGTTTGTGTATGTGTGTGTGTGTGTTTGCAATGCCCACTGTGAGGCCTAGAGAGTGTTTGTGTGTGTGTGTGTGTGTGTGTGTGTGTGTGTGTGTCTGTGTGTTTGCAATGTCCACTGTAGAGGCCTAGAGAGTGTTTGTGTGTGTGTGTGTGTGTCTGTGTGTTTGCAATGCCCACTGTGCGGCCTAGAGCGTGTTTGTGTGTGTGTGTGTGTGTGTGTGTGTCTGTGTGTTTGCAATGCCCACTGTAGAGGCCTAGAGAGTGTTGTGTGTGTGTGTGTGTGTGTGTGTCTGTCTGTAACGCCCACTCTAATGTAATGTTTTTCTTTGGCAAGCAAGTGGCGCCATTTTATTTATTTATTTCTCCCCCCCCCCTCAGCCCCCCCACCCCCCAGGGGAGTTTGTTTTGGGGGGGGGTGAGTGCGTCACCAGAGAGAGCTCAGGCCATTACTCCTCAGTCAACGCCCCCCCGCGCTCCATTACAGTGTTTAATTAAGTCCATTAATCCCGCTTCTCTTGCCGGCCCTCACACTCCCTCACTCAATCAGGAAGCCTGGTCAAACTTCTGCTGCGGGCGCGCCGGGTTTGGCACCAGTGGCACGCCAGTTAATTATGTGTGCCGCGGTTATTAAAAAGGAATGGAAAAA